>NC_085844.1:253206645-253286645 GCF_035594765.1 Anolis carolinensis | reverse complement strand
TTAGTTTGGGGACCCCTAATATAGACCATGTAAACATTTTGCATGAACCAAAGTAGTACTGTAACATGGGGCCTATGCCCCTCCCTTCTGGTGGGCTGATGCTTTTCTCCAGAATATTCTGAGGAGAGAAGATTGCTCAGAGTAAACAAGTTAGGTCACTGACATCACTCGTGCCAAAATAGGTGTGGTAGGTGGGGAAGACCCTCAGCCATTGGTCAATTTTAGATAAGCCAAGGTATATATTCTTTGTTTGCTACAGCCATTTGCATGGTACAGCCCATTGAAGTGGATGTGTACGGCCTTATCATAGCTGTGATAACAATAAACATTGCTTTTTGCATCTCTCATGAGACTGGGTTTCTGCCTGATTTCCCTCCTGAGCCAGGACCCTTTGAAGGTAATTGTCTTACAGAACCCCCCTCCTGAAAATTGGGGACATATTGACCTCTGGGGCTTGGTGCTCCAGATACACATTGCTGGGTCTTTCTTCTACCTTTGATTTTGCATTGAAGGCTAACTGCTAGTATTGTGTTTGCATTTGCAAGGAATAGGGATTCCCAGCTGGAGTTCTGTGCCTGGATTTTTGGGCAACTCTGGACTCATCTACACATAGCATATAATCCAGAACAAGCTTTAAACAGCAACACTCCAGTCTGGCCCTGGTGGTGGCTGGCTGCATTCTCTGCCTCATCATCCAGTCCAACCCCCAATGAAGGAAGACAGAATCCAAGCCCTCTTAGCAGATGGACATCCATTCTCTGCTTCAAACCTTCCTCCGGACTCACAGTCCCTTGATATTCCACTAGAGTTGGAATGGACCCTCAAGAGCCATCCAGTCAACCCTCCATCTATCATGCATGAACACATAGTCAATGCCCATAGTCATAGATGGTTATCCAGCCTCTGCTCGAAAACCTCCAGAGAAGAAGACTACACCAGCAAGCCTGCCCCTTCCTAGATGTGACAGCCCTCCAAATATTTATACATAGCCCTCATGCCCTCTTCTCTTGGTCTTGTCTTCTCCAAGCTCAAAAATCCTAACTCCCTCAGATGTTCTCTGGAGTACTGTGGTCATCTGTGGTAGCAACATGGGCCTGATTCATCCCTTTTCCCAGCTGGTCCATGTGGACAGCAGACTAGTTTGGACTGGAGCTGGTCATGTTGTCCTAAGAAACTCTATCACATTCCCACATTGTCTTAAAACAAAGTTAATTAGGTTGCCCTGAATTAAGTGCCAGGGATCCCTGGTGTCACCCGGACATAGAGTTCGACTTCTACTCCACTTCATTGTAAAAGGCTGCTGTAGACAAGCCCTTTTGCCCGAGATTGCTTACCTTTTGGACACCATCGCTTTGGGCTGCTGGCTGATGTTGGTTCAGGACAGAGAACCAGAAGGCCCACCAAGAGGGTCAGCTTAGAGAGTCCCATGGTGCGTCTGGAGATGGGATCCTGACCAAATGGCGAAGCCTCCCATGAGAAGTCATTTTAAGCCCTCCCCAAGGAAAGCTGGTTTGCGGGCAAACGTGGCCGGTGAAGCAACCCTGAAGGGACATCTTGCAGGACGGGTTTCAGGGAGGAAGGAAGCAGAGCAAGGGGTGGCCCCGGTGCGCAGCTGAATGCAGTCTGCTTGCAGCAAATGCTTGTGACATGACCAAAGAAACCTCAGTAGAATAGAAGATGATAGCTTTATGGCCATTGTATTATTGCACACCGAAATTATATGCTTTCCCCAGCACACATCACAAAACAACACATCCATCCCTCCACACTCCAACCACACCCACACAGGCCCCAGTGCCACATCCATGCGAACCCATGGAGTTCAATATACTCATAGCTCTTTCCTTAGGAATCATAGAATCACAGAGCTGGAAGAGACTTCATGGGCCATCCAGTCCAACCCCATTCTGCCAAGAAGCAGGAAGATGACATTCAAAGCACCCCCAACAGATGGCCATCCAGCCTCTGCTTAAAAGCCTCCAAAGAAGGAGCCTCCACTACACTGCGGGGCAGAGAGTTCCAGTGATGAACAGCCCTCACAGTGAGGAAGTTCTTCCTAATGTTCAGGTCAAATCTCCTTTCCTATAGTTTGAAGCCATTGCTCCATTGTGTCCTAGTCTCCAGGACAGCAGAAAACAAGCTTGCTCCCTCCTCCCTATGACTTCCCCTCACATCTTGATCCATGACCCTCATCATGTCTCCTCTCAGCCTTCTCTTTTGCAGGCTAAACCTGCCCAGCTCTTTAAGCCGCTCCTCATAGGGCTTGTTCTCCAAGCCCTGGATCATTTTAGTCACCCTCCTCTGGACACTTTCCAGCTTGTCAACATCTCCTTCAGTCTGTTTGTCCTTGTCTTTGTCACCCTGTCCCGCCAGCCAGATGGTAATAATTCAAAAAAAGAATATGCCGGGTGAGATGGATCCCCAAGAATTATCAGAGCTTTCTTAAGGCCGTGAGGACTATAAAGTTCTTCCAAAGTCAGGAGAAAAAGGGCAACCCATGATTTTCTGTGCAGAAGTGGTGACCCTTTGGAGCGCCTTCCTATCTGCCACTGTGCAGTTATCAAACCATGCAAAGATGAAGTAGGTTAGGACACTCTATAGAACAGCGGTAGAAAATCACCAGCAGTTTTTCATTCAGTTGGTGGTTTCTTAGGAGTCTCAAACACTACAGTTTCTGCTGGGCCCTTTTCCCCAACGCTTCCATATGAATGCTGCCCCAGGTCAGATCCTCCTTCACATGGACACCCAGGAGCTTGAAACGAGCCACCTGCTCCACTTGGTCTCCATTTATGACCAAGGACTGGATTTCTGGTCTGTTCTTCCTCTAATCCACTCTGAGCTCCTTGGTCTTGTTGATGTTCAGAACCAGATTATTGTCCCTGCACCACAAGGACAGCTGATCCACCTCATCCCGATAGCCAGACTCATCCCCTTCAGAGATAAGAAGCCCCACCATGGTTGTATCATCTGCAAATTTGATAATGATATTGCTATGATGGACGGGGATGCAATCATATGTGTATATTATAAAGCAGAGGACTCAACACACAGCCCTGTGGCATCCCAGTGTTGAGAGTGAGAGAACTGATGCGGTTTGATCACCTAATGTAATTCTCTGGGAACATCCAGACAAGAAGTCCATAATCCAGGAACAGACCAAATATGATATTCTGAGATCCATAAGTTTAGAGACCAGTCTATGTGGGAGGATGGTGTTGAACATGGAACTAAAGTCTGCAAAAGCATCCTCACACAGTTCCCTTGTGTTGTGATGGAGTCTTCAAGTAGAGATACTACTAGTTGTATTAGAAGAGGCAGGAAGACGACTCGTGAGCGAGACTCTGATGAGGAGTAACAAAGGAAGAGAATCAGGGAAATACTTATGGAACCCACTGATGATGATACCTTTGAGGGTTTTGAAGGGGATTGTGGGACTGGGAGTCAGGAGGATGGGATGTCAGACTCTGGGAGTGAAGAGATGGATTGGACTAGGGTTCAGGAGATCCGGGAGATTCTTGAGGAACCCACAAGCAGTGTACATTTGAGGGATGGCACAGAGAAGATACAGATGGGTCCTGGGGAGTTATGGGTTTGAATGGAAGGTGGTCTGGCTGGAGAGATCGTAGAAGGGCTGCAGCTGGAGGTGGGGCGTTGGGCGACTCCAGCTCTGATGAGGATTTGCAGCAACCAGCTGTGGATGGGGCGTTGGCTGGCTCAAGTTCAGAGGAGGACTTGTAGATAAAAGTAAGTTTGTTGCTAATGTAACTTTGCAATCGGCAAGGTGTTTTGTTGGGCGCTTTTCGGGATCTCTGTTTCAGAAGACGTGTTTGGAAGACTGCTTTGGGACCTGCCAGCTTGCCTCTGTCGCTTTGGCTCTTTGTGTTTACCTTGGACTGGAATTCGGTGACGCTGACTTCTCCCTGACGATTTGGACTAGAACTCGGTGACGCTGACTTCTCCCTAACGATTTGGACTGGAACTCGAAGCTTGTGACTCTCCCTAACGACGCGGACCGGATGTGGCGACTGTGACTTCTCCTTTACGACACGGTTTAGCTTTAACTACGTTTTGGGGCATTGTGTGGCCGTTGGTCACTGTGGGTAACTACTGATAGCTTTCCTGTGTTTGTTTAGCTCCAACCAGCCGGTGGAGCGAGTTTCCAGCTTTTTCAACTAAGTTTGTTTTAATCTGGATTATTTCCCAGGATAATCCAGATTATATTCTGAGTTTGGATTTTTCGAGTTCTTTTTGGACATTATCATCTTACACTGAAGAGAAAGTATTTTTGAGTCTCTTTTGGTTTTTTCTTAGGCTCCTTTGTGTTGTTTTACCCTGTATGTGTTACCCATAATGTGCACCGTACACTTTGCTTATCCACTATTGCAACCTCATTGTTTTTAACCTGATGTTTTAATTCTGCGTTGTGTTTTTTAACTTATTGTGTATATTTTTTTATTGGTTTTTGTTTTTGTCCTGATGTTTTATATTTTATCATTGTTTGTATTTTGATTTTGCTGTAAGCCGCCCCGAGTCCCCTTCGGGGGAGATGGAGGCGGGATACAAATAAACTTATTATTATTATTATTATTATTATTATTATTATTATTATTATTATTGTTTTTGCAATAAACTGATTTGTTTATATTGGCTGGTGTCTGACTCGTAACACTTGTCATTCCTGGTGGGTCAGAGCCGTGTAAAACGTGATGGCTATGGCATCCTCTGTTGATATGTTAGCTTTATATGCAAACTAATGTTTGTCCATTGTGTGTGGAAGGCAAGAATGATATGCCTGCAGACCAGTTTTTCAAGGCACTTCATGATGATGG
The DNA here is from genome assembly GCF_035594765.1 of Anolis carolinensis. Taxonomy (NCBI): domain Eukaryota; kingdom Metazoa; phylum Chordata; class Lepidosauria; order Squamata; family Anolidae; genus Anolis; species Anolis carolinensis. Next base: position 253,281,816 of record NC_085844.1, on the reverse strand, counting down.
AGGTGAGTGCCATTGGTATCATTTATTTATTTACGGTATTTATATTCCGCCATTCCATCTCACCCTGAAGGGTACTCAGGTTGGATCACAATGCACACATACATGGCAAACATTCAATGCTATATGAACATAGAGACAGAGACAAAGACAGACACGGAGAAAATTTAACATTCTCCAGCTTCCAGCTTCCTGAGGATATGCTCGATTCTGGCCACAGGGGAACAGCTGCTTCATGATCCACTGCGACACCGAGTCCTTCGATACTTCCTCAAATGCTGCTGGATGATTTTTATGGTGTCGTAAATTAGTTAAATTAGCCTCCCCACATAAGTGGTACCTAAATTTCCTACTTGATAGATGCAACTATCTTTCAGGTTGCTTAGGTCAACAACGAGCAGGGCTATTTTTTTATTTTAATGGTGGGGTGCTCACTCTGACACAGACTGGCCTCGAACTCATGACCTCTTGGTCAGAGTGATTTATTGCAGCTGGCTACTAACCAGATAAAGAAGTAGACACACAGACTGGTGGCAAAAAAGGGGACACAAGTGGAGAAAGGTTGAAGAAACCTTACTGTATTCTGTATTTCAGAGGAAGCAACTGGAAAAATTGTCTCTGAGATTTCATTGCCCAAGAAAACTCTACAAAATTCATAGGGTCTGCATAAGTCTCCAGCAGGCAACTTGTCGAATACAAAAAGCACCAGATCCCCACAATTGGCCTTGGAATCTAAATAGGGTCAGGCCTGGTGAGTACTTGGAAAGGTGATTCTTAACCAGTTCCAGGTGCCGTAGGCTGTGTTTCAGAGGAAGGAACTGGTGAAATCTACTCTTATTTCTTAACAAAGTACAAGGAAATTTTCAGCTCAACCATTTGTCAGTAGGGGACTTGAAGGGACACACACAAGTCGGTCCTTATTATCGTGAGCCGCTTTGAGTCTAGTTAAGAGAAAAAAGTGGGATTTATTTACTGTATATAGTCGAGTATAAGCCTAGTTTTTCAGCCTTTTTTTTAGGACTAAAAAATATCTCCTCGGCTTATACTCGGGTGAGGGTCCTGGTGGGCTTATATTCAGGTTGGCTTATATTCAAGTATATATGGTATATTTATTATTTTTCTCTATTATTGGTATTGTTACATTTATTATTTTACTCTATTAATTATTATTATTACATTTATTATTGTTGTTACTTTTACATTTATTTTACTCTATTTTTATTATTATTAATACATTTATTATTTTACTCTATTTATTATTACATTTATTATTTTACTGCAGTTATTATTATTATTATTACATTTATTATTTCACTCTATTATTATTAAAAGGATACATAAGCACATTTACATTGAAGAAGATGAAAATAATGATTTAATCAGAGTTGGACACTCATATCTTAAATTACAGTTTTATGTAAAGATTCAAAAACATTTGAACTACTGATGCCTCAATTAATGTAATTTTATTGGTATCTCGGCTTATACTGGAGTCAATGTTTTCCCAGTTTTTTTTGTGGTAAAATTAGGTGCCTCGGCTTATATTCGGGTTGGCTTATACTCGAGTATATACGATGTATTGTTGCTTGTTACTATTGTTGTTGTTATTACCACCACCAGGCCAATTTCACAACAATACATGGGAGTGAACGAGTCTCAAAAGTACACAGCCCAATTCTACCTTTGCTTTGCTTAGAGATCTTTTATTTCGCCTTGTTGGAGTGTTATAAACTCCTTTTAATCAGCCTATTATGGCCCTTTTTGTTATTGTTGGCAAGCAATAAAGGCACGCTGAAACACCTTCCCCGTCTCACCTGTTTTGGAGGAGAGCCAGAGGGGAGAAGTCAAGGAATGTTGTTCCCGAGGACAATAATATTTAAACCCGTTCAACTTGTTCCTTGGCTTTCGCTTTTTTATTTTTAGTGCCTCTTCAAGCATCAAGGCAGCTATGTCCATAAACAACCTGGTGCCTACAGCAGGTGTAAGCAGAATTAGAACAGTATTTTTATTTATTACTAGCTGTGCCCGGCCACGCGTTGCTGTGGCGAAGTATGGTGGTATGGGAAATAAAGTATTGAGGAATTGGTGGTAGTTACAATTATTGCTCTCCCTCTAATTAGGACTTCATTTTTCTTTTCTTTTTGTTGTCTCAACCTAGTGGCGTGGATGATGGGTTGTGTTGTCAAATTTCGAGGTTGGGGGGTCTGTAGTTTTGTTGTTTTGTGGGTTGCCGTGATGCCATCACTCATTTATATATATAGATTTATTTACAGCATTTATATTCCGCCCTTCTCACCCCGAAGGGGACTCAGGGCGGATCACATTACACATATAGGCAAACATTCAATGCTTTTTAACATAGAACAAAGACAAGACAAACATGGCTCCGAGCGGGCCTCGAACTCATGACCTCCTGGTCAGAGTGATTCATTGCAGTGATTCATTGCAGCTGCTCTCCAGCCTGCACCACAGCCCGAGCCACAGTAGAACAAGAAATGCAATTTAATCAGCTAGAACCATAGAACCACAAAATGGTCAGAGGAGACCTTAGTGCTCACCCAGTCTAAGTCATAGAATCATAGAGTTGGAAAAGACCACATGAGCCATCTAGTCCAACCCCTAGCCATGCAGGAAAAGCACAATCAAAGTATTCCTGACAGATGGCCATCCAGCCTCTGTTTAAAAGTTTCCAAGGAAGGAGCTTCCACCAGAGAGTTCCACTGTTGAACAGTTAGTACGGTCAGGAAGTTCTTCCTCATGTTCAGGTGGAATCTCCTTTCCTGTAATTTGAACCCATGGCTCCGAGTTTTAGTTTCCAGGGCAGACAAGCCTGCTCCCTCTTCCTTATGACATCCTTTCACATATTTCTACATGGCTCTCATGTCTCCTCTCCACCTTCTCTTCTGCAGGCTCAACAGACCCAGTTCGTTAAGATGCTCCTCAGAGGGATTCATGGTCTCCAGACCTTTGATCCTTTGAGTTGTCCTCCTCTGGGCACCTTCCAGCTTGTCAATATCTCTTGTCAATATGCACAAAATTCTACAAATCTCTTGGGAAGAAGACAGGCAGAGAAATGTCAGCATCTGGAAGAAGAAACAAGGACAACCAACATCGAAGCCATGATCCTCCACCATCAGCTCCGCTGGACTAGATGCCCCATTGTCCGAAGGCCCAAAGATCCCTGTCTCCCAAAGCAATTGCTTTATTCTCAGCTCAAGAACAGAAAAAGAAATGTTGGTAGACATGAAAAGAGATTGAAAGATGGGCTTAAAGCCAACTTTTAAAAATTGTGGCATAAAACACTGAGAGAGAACTGCGAAGCCCTGGCCCTCGAGCGTCTGACTCAGGCATGGTCAAAGTCCGGCCCACGGGCCAATTGTGGCTCTCATTCAAATGTCCATTGGTCCCCAGTCCCTGTCATAAAATCAATAACATGCGGCTCCCTAGCACTGTTGACCACAGTATAAAATAAGTGTGTACAAACAAGCTATTTTATATTTCACCAGAAGATGGCACAAGCTGGCCCGCACCTCTCACTTTCCGAACTCTCCTCGTTCTCTTTCTTGCTCCAACTCCAGCAGACCCTCAGGTCCAACAAATGGATTCTTCCCCCCAAAATTAGTCTTTCAGGGACGTCTCTCTAGGTATGCAGATTTGTTAGGAATTTTCAAATTTTGAGATTCCTAAAAGCTCAACAGATCTGTGTTTCATAAAAATATTTGAAGTTTTTAGCATGATAACAGTTTGTGTCTTTCAGTATGCTATTATGCTCCTATCCCACATGGTGCTTTATACGTCCAAGGATTGGATTGAAATCCACAAAAGCACATGCTTAAATGAATGAGTCTCACAGGTGGTGCTTTATTCCTATTCTTCCTGTTTAAAAATACAATTAAAAATTCACACATATATGTATGTGTTTCTGTATCTATACCTATGTCTGTCTGTCTGACTATCTATCTATCTATCTATCTATCAAGCAAAAAGTGGGTGCTAGAAATAATATCATACAAAAGCAGACTGGCACAATCTGGGGATCACAACCTAACATAGTGAAGAGATCTGCCCCTGCGCTTTGCTACTCTGATGCTGAATAGGCATGTCCAGTGTAGAATACATTTCACCACGTTAAAACAGTGGATGTGTTTCTTAATGAGACATGCCACATTATCGCAGGATGTCTACACCCAACACTACCGGAGAAATTATACTGCTTAGCTGGTATTATACTACCTGACATCCATCGGGAAGTAGCAGCCAGTAATGAAAGGACCAAGGCATTGACATCTCCGGCCCATCCCCTGTTCGGATATCAGCCAGCACGCCAACGCCTTAAATCTAGAAATAGCTTCCTGAAATCAACGGAGATACTTGCAGAAACCCCCCAGCAAGCGAGAGCCCAAAAGTGGCAGGCTAAAACCCAGAACCTCAATCATTGGGTGATACAGGATGGGAAACTCCCTCCTGGGCTCACAGAAGACTGGGCGATTTGGAAGACTCTGAACAGACTGTGCTCTGGTGTCACGAGATACAGAGCCAATCTTAGGAAATGGGGCCACAAAGTGGAGTCAACGACATGCGAATGTGGAGAAGAACAAACCTCAGACCATCTATTACAATGCAGTCTGGATCTTGCCACATGCACAAAGGGGGACCTTCTCACAGCAACACCAGAGGCACTGGTCAAAGGAAATTAGTATAATGTCAAGTTTTTAACTTTGTTTGTGCTTTTAAATACATTATAACTGCATCCTCAATTCACTTCTGACATGCACTTGCACTTACACAGAAAAGTTATAGATGATATTATTTATATCCTGATTTTTCGGGGCTGGGCTGTGGCGCAGCTGGCTAGTAACCAGCTGCTATAAATCACTACTGACCGAGAGGTCATGAGTTCGAAGCCCGGGTCGGGTTAAGCCTCCAACCATTAAAAAAAAAAATAGCCCCGGCTTGCTGTTGACCTATGCAGCCCCGAAAGACAGTTGCATCTGTCAAGTAGGGAAAATTTAGGTACGCTTTATGCGGGAGGCTAATTTAACTAATTTACAACACCATAAAACTGCCAGCAAAACACGAGGAAAAGAATGAGGAAGAACAGCCACTAGTGGACGGTGAAGCAACAGCTCCCCTGTGGCCGGAATCGTGAAGCTGGAAAGATGTTAAAAATGCCTCTGTGTCTGTCTAAACTGAATGTTGTTTGTCTGTTGGCATTGAATGTTTGCCATATATGTGTTCATTGTAATCTGCCCTGAGTCCCCTTCGGGGTGAGAAAGAAGGGCGGGATATACTGTAAATAAATAAATAAATTTTCCTCTCTTAAAAAAGACTTACAATGTTTATATTTACAGTAGAGATTTGCTTATCTAACATAAATGGGCTGGCAGAATGTTGGATAAGTGAAAATGTTGGATAATAAGGAGGGATTAAAGAAAAGCCCATTAAACAGCAAATCATGTTATGATTTTACAAATTAACAAATAACCACGAAACATCATGTTTTACAACAAGTCTGTCACTTGTTTGGGAGCATGGCTGCACTTGTGTTGTTGTTGACCCACTGCATAGAGAAACAGCTGTGGATCTGGGTGGAAGGTAGATTGCGTTGGATAATACAGAATATTGGATGAGCGAAGGTTGGATAAGCGAGACTCCACTGTATTTGTGTTCTGTGTGAAGAACTGAAAAGAATACCATTTGCAATAAAAATTCATAAAAGAGTTCATTTGCATTTAATTTTAATGGTATAAAAATGTCAGGCTGAATGGTCGGCCCATTTTCACCTCACCAAATCTTTGCAAAAGGGTTTGGACACCCCGGTCTAACTAGAAACCAGCTGTGACCAACAGTGCTATGAATTTTGAAGAGGCACAGATAGAAGGTGAAAGGGAGAAATGTGTCAAGAGGAAGAAGACGCAGCAAGCAAACTCTTGTTGGGACCACCTTCCACCTGGAAATGTACGTCCTCATTGTGAAAGAAAGACCATGTGAATCCAGAATAGGTCTCTACACTCCCACCACCAGTCTAGGGTCTTTGAAAGCTGCATAACATTGACAAAACATCACTTATTTTTACAGTATAAGTATTTCAATAGATAGACTTTGACAGTCTGCTGGCGACTTAAAGTCAAGTTGTAGGTACATATATAGGTTCACCTTAGGTTCATCATAAATTGAGAAGTTATGGTGAACTCTAAGGTGACCCTATATGGGTTTTTCTTGGTGAGATTTGTCCAGATAAGATTTAATATTACCTACTGCCAAGGCTGAAAGAATGTTTCTTGCCCACAGTAGGTTTCCATGGCTGAATGGGGATTGAAACCCAGGTCTCTAGACTCAAAACCCAACAAACCACTACACCATACTGGCCCTTCTCTGTGCCTTAAGACAATTGTTAATGTACTTCCAAAAGATATCTCAGAAAGAATCTAGGGAGTCAAAGTTTTGGACAGGAATGAAATGTAAACCCTACAATATCCTCCCAAATGAAACACGGAGCTGGGATGAGCCCTGAAACTGAGCAGGAAGGCAAACTGGGGACAACCATAACTTTGCTCAAAGGCTCCACCAAGTCTAGTGCTCTTTTCAGTCCAACCTACTCTACACACAAGATTCGGTCTTGGCTCATGGACATTTGGAAGGTTCCCCTCTGAAACAACAATCTCAGCCCATTGTGAGTTCATCAGAGAAAGACATGGGCTCCTAACCCAGGGGTCTTTCTGACCCCTTTCCCTCACTTTTAGCCAGCAAAGTGGCAAATCTTGAAAGGCCAATTTCTCTGGGAGTATTATTCTGGGCTTCTAGGACAGACTCTATCCATCCTCACTCAGGATTACTTTAGAAACGAAATTAAGAAATGTTGTATTTTATTGCTCTACCTTCTTGGTGGCTCTTGGAAACAAAGTCTCTTGGTTTCCTTCACTTACACATTTCCTAGAAATTCTAGCCATTGCCAAATCCCTGTTGAGCAGCTCTTCTTCCAAAGTGTCCACACTTTAGAAACCTGCAGGCAAATGTGTATCAGGTGGTTGCAATGAGTTTCCTGGAGCCCAACTGACATTGAACCTCAGGTCTTGTGCCAAGAGGAAACCTCCTCCTTGGGCAACTTGTGGCTCAACTGCCAGCCAGACTCTTCCTTTCCTTCATTTTTATAAGATCCCTGTCCAGCTCAAGGGAGATGCCTGCTGTTGCACCTCAGCACTGGTTCACCTTGCTCTTAACACACACTCCACCACAGCAGACTTGGTTTTTTCAGTTTATTGATAAAAGATAGCAAAATCGTAATAAAAAGCAGTAAAGAAAGCAGTAATCCAATTGCCAAGGCAATCTGCAGAATATAGTTCAAAGTCTCTGTAGAAAATATTTCAAAGTTTCTAATATAGCAAATCAGCCCTGAAAAACAAGGTAGCATGAACTTCAAAATATAATCCAAACACAGAATCTAGGCCATGATCAGCGACAAGGCAGGAGTTAAGCTTCCCAAAACCAAGTTGCTTCGTCTGAAATCCTTCCCTGTTTTATCCTATTTAAGCATGCTTACAAGCTAAGTAAGGATTCCTCTGACCTCAGGTTCCCATCCTTTTACTAGTGATTCTCACAGAACACCTGGGATGAACCCTTAACCTTAACCTTGTGTCTCTATCTAAGGAAGACTCCTCTGACTCGCTGCCAGAGCCACCTGGACTATGTTGATGTTCAAAATCTTGTGAAAGATCACCCTTATCACTAACTTCAGCTTCCCTGCTAGCCTGCGGCCTCTCTGACAATTCAGAGCCTTTAACATTTTCTTGGTCAGCATGCATTTCAGACAATTCAGAGCCTTCAACATTTCTTTGGTCAACCTGCATAAACCCAAACCCCCCTTCATCATCAGACTGAACCACAACACCTGCTTCCCAAAAGAACAAGATGTGGTCCAGACTGGTCTTTGTGGGCCTCCTCTTCCTCTGGGCTGAATGGTCTTCTGCTGTCAATGAGGGCCAGCATGGGCAGAAAAAGGGTGAGCAAGGGAACTCGGCCAACATCCAGGGCAGGAGCGAGCCCTTCTTGCTGACCAGCTGGGCCTTGCTGCAGAAATGGATGTGGCCATAGGGTTTGCCTCGCTTCCTCTTCCACTCTTGGTCTTTTCCTGCTTCTCGGCACAATTCCTTCTGGGGATGAATGTCATGCTGGGAAAGTGTTTTTCTTCATTGAGATGAAATATTGGAAAAAGAGGCTGTCCTGCAAGGTTCCCCAGAGGATAGCTGAACACTTGGAGGGCTTCTTTTTCCGTGGGGCACCATGACTGAGTCTGGTTCAGGTTTAAGCATTGGGAGCAGCTCCCAGCCTATGGAACTGTCTCCCACTGGAGCTTGGGCTGACCTTTTCTCAGTGTTCCTCCTCCCTAGAGAGACAGGAGATCCTTTGATTGATTTCCCATTGACCAACAACTGCTGAAAGGTCATGGTGGATTTTCCACCTCACTGTGATGCTTTAAAACCTTTCCAAATATTTTGTTACATTGCCCTATGATTTCTTCTTGGTGGCGAGTCAGACTCCCAAATCAAGAGAAAGGCAGGAGCAGAACCAAACCTAATTCAATCACTTTGTAAATAAATACTGTGGAGGTCAAAGGAGTTCTCCAATGTGCTGACAGGCAGCCCTTAAATGGGTTCAACACTTTGATGGGAAGGTAAACATATTTGTGAATTCTTCCCATGTTGTTTGTCAATGTTTGTTTTTTCAGGTCATTTCTGATCTCTGGCCACTGTAAGACGAACGTCTTGGAGGGTTTTCTTAGCAAGACTTGCTCAAAGGGGTTTTGTCCTTCTCTTCCTCAGGTTGCTGTGGAGGTTGCTGATATTTCTCCATTTGTTCTAGTGAAAAGAAGCTGTGAGATACCAGTATGGCACTCCCCCCTTGAGTTGCTGTCCAGATGCCCTCTCATCTTCTTAGCCAGACTTTACTGGACTCATGAACTGCCTTGCATACCATGATTTCTTTCTTCTCTTTTCCAAATTCACTCTCTTGCCTTTCCACCATCTTTCAGAGATTAGGAAGTGATCCTTCTGGGTTTGTTGGAATGAATTCCATGCCATTAGTAGATTTGTGCACAGCTATGGATTTGGGTCTCCTGAAATCTCTCCTGAATGGCAATGTCCTAGTGCTGGTGGGACTTCCTATGGCCTTCTTTTGGGTTCAGAACTATTTTGGGTTGTCAGCTCTGGTTCTGATTACCCTCCATCCTGCTCTTCTTTCCATGTCTTCAATTCCAGGCATGTCCCAGCCTTGGTTTCAGCAGAGGAGGCTTCTGGGAAAGGCTGGGAGGACCTTCTCTTCCGGAGGTTTCTTCCTCGGTTCATGTGAAATTCACCAGCTTCCTTGACATTTATCGATACATGATAAGAACCTTTTGGACCATTTCCAGGTTTAGCTCAACTTTTATTAAATGAAGAAATAGTAGTGGCACTCCTTATCTTGTTGCATAGCTGCTATTGCAGGCAACCTCCAAAGCTGTTAATGAAAGAAATACAAGCAGAAATACAGTCAGTCTTCAATATAGGCAAATTGGAAACTGGTTGAGTGGCTGAATACAAAGGGTGTGTCTGCCCAATGGTTCCTCCTGGAGAGAAGTGGCCAGTGGAGAGCCACAGGGTTCAGTCCTAGGCCCAGTGCTATTCAACATCTGTATCAATGATGAGGATGACAGAATAGAAGGCAGGCTGATCAAATTTACAGATGGGACCAAACTGGGAGGAACAGCTAATATCCCAGAGAAAGGATCAGGACACAAAATGGCAGGAAGAGATAGGACTGCTAGGCCAAAACTGAAAAAATCAGTGTCAACAGGGAGAAATAGAAGGTACAGTAGAATCTCACTTATCCAAGCTAAACGGGCCGGCAGAAGCTTGGATAAGCGAATATCTTGGATAATAAGGAGGGATTAAGGAAAAGCCTATTAAACATCAAATTAGGTTATGATTTCACAAATTAAGCACCAAAACATCATGTTATACAACAAATTTGACAAAAAAGTAGTTCAATACGCAGTAATGTCATGTAGTAATTACTGTATTTACGAATTTAGCACCAAAATATCACGATATATTGAAAACATTGACTACAAAAATGGCTTGGATTATCCAGAAGCTTGGATAAGTGAGGCTTGGATAAGTGAGACTCTACTGTACTACACTTTGGCAATAAAAATGAAATGCACAGATATAGAATGGGAGACACCTGAAAGCAGTCCATGTGAAAGGGATCTAGGAGTCTAGGTGGCCTAGGGGATAAAAGCCTTGTGACTTGAAGGTTGGGTTGCTGACCTGAAGACTGCCAGGTTCAAATCCCACCCGGGGAGAGTGCGGATGAGCTCCCTCTATCAGCTCTAGCTCCATGCGGGGACATGAGAGAAGCCTCCCACAAGGATGGTAAAACATCAAAACATCTGGGCGTCCCTTGGGCAACGTCCTTGCAGACGGCCAATTCTCTCACTCCAGAAGCAACTCCGGTTGCTCCTGACACGAAAAAAAAGAGCTGTTTATAGTGTCTTAGTACAGGTAAATCATAATCTCACTCATGTCTGAATTGGTAAGTCTTTACCTGGAATGAATTTGGTGCAAGAAGCTTCTGGGAAAGGCTGGGTGGACCTTTACTTGTCCGAGGTGTCCTCATTAATTCTTGGGCAAGAGACCTACTTCCTTGTGCCTCTCATTGGGCAAAACCTCATGGCTCTCCTGATATCATGCAACAAGGTAATTTCCTAAGATAGGCTCTGTGCTTTGTTTCCTGTTCAGTTTCAAGAGATGAAGTTGCCCAATCTGTTCTGGAAGTGGATATAAAGGAAAGAGGTTGGTAGAACGGGAGCTTCACTCAGTCCTGCCTAGCCATGAAGTCCTCAACTGGCCTCCTCCTCCTCTTCCTTGGTCTCCTGGCCACCTGTGCCTCGATGCCTTCTGCCTCCAAGAAAGGTGAGTGATACCTGCATAGAGATGCCCCTCCAAAGATTTCTGTCCCTCAATCCTGGATGGGCAAGGCTCTCTAGATAAGACCTTGGTTCAAATATTTGCATGCACTGGGCGGACCTCCCTCCTCCAAGTCTTCAGAACCATCTAAGTGTAGAGATCAGACCAAATACGATAGAAAAGAAGGGCCATGGAGGTCTGAGAGGTGGTTGACCTAGGAGTGTTGTAGAGGGCCTGGTCAATAAATTCCAGGTGGCCCACTGGCCATTTCTATTATTGTTTCCTGGGCATCAGTAGGGTCATGGAGGTCTGAGAGGTGGTTAACCTAGGAGTGTTTTAGAGGACCTAGTCAATAAGTTCCAGGTGGCCCACAGGCCATTCCTATTATTGTTTCCTGGGCATCAGTAGGGTTATGTAGGTCTGAGAGGTGATTGACCTAGGAGTGTTGTAGAGGGCCTAGTCAATAAGTTCCAGGTGGCCCACAGGCCATTCCTATTATTGTTTCCTGGGTATCAGTAGAGTCATGGAGGTTTGAGAGGTGATTGACCTAGGAGTGTTGTAGAGGGCCTAGTCAATAAGCTCCAGGTGGCCCATTTGCCATTCCTATTATTGTTTCCTGGGTATCAGTAGAGTCATGGAGATCTGAGAGGTGGTTGACCTAGGAGTCTTGTAGAGGGCCTAGTCAATAAGTTCCAGGTGAACCACTTGTCATTCCTATTATTGTTTCCTGGGCATCAGTAGGGTCATGGTGGTGTGAGAGGTGGTTGACCCAGGAGTGTTGTAGAGCGCCTAGTCAATAAGTTCCAGGTGGCCCACAGGCCATTCCTATTATTGTTTCCTGGGTATCAGTAGAGTCATGGAGGTTTGAGAGGTGATTGACCTAGGAGTGTTGTAGAGGGCCTAGTCAATAAGCTCCAGGTGGCCCACAGGCCATTCCTATTATTGTTTCCTGGGTATCAGTAGAGTCATGGAGATCTGAGAGGTGGTTGACCTAGGAGTCTTGTAGAGGGCCTAGTCAATAAGTTCCAGGTGAACCACTTGTCATTCCTATTATTGTTTCCTGGGCATCAGTAGGGTCATGGTGGTGTGAGAGGTGGTTGACCCAGGAGTGTTGTAGAGCGCCTAGTCAATAAGTTCCAGGTGAACCACTTGCCATTCTTATTACTGTCTCCTGGGCATCAGTAGTAGCTGTTCTGGTTCCTTGCAGAAGAATCCCTTCTGCTGATGGCATATTACTCCTGGCACAGAAGCAGTAGTAGTGGTGTGGGGAGCTATGGATGGGTTTTGCCTGTCAAAAGTGAGGGAGAGGAGGATAATGGGGAGGAGGCTGTTTGAAATGGTGTCCACACAGCATCATGTGATAGCAAAGGTCCATGTCAGTTTGCTTGCCACCTGTGAAAAGACCCTAACTTGTCCTAATAGGGATGTGGAAGAACGGAGACCAAGAAAAAGAGTTGTGGTTTGCCAGGATCGGTGCTCAAAAGCTCATTTGACTTGGAAGGGAAAGAGTGTCTTGCGTCATGCAGTTGTTCTCACCCTAGAAATGTTGTGAGGCAGAAGAGCGGCTGCCTGGCCCTTTGAGGAAGGATGTCCTACAACTTTTGTATTTGTCCTCCTTTACAGAAAAGCCTGGGAGATGCCCATCACCTCATCCACCTCCAGGCAGGGTAACACATTGTGGCTTGTTGTGCTCCTCAGACTATAACTGCCCTGGGATCCAGAAGTGTTGCAGATATGGGTGTTCAGCATCCTGCACTAATCCTCTCAGGGGTGAGTCCCTTTCCTTTGCTCTGGAGTCTCTGCAAGGCCACATGGATCTGCTTTAGAACCAGGGAAGCTACCTTCCCACGAAATAGCAGGCCACCCTTCTTTCACTCCCAGCTCCCCCTCCCCTTGGGCAGCTGGGTTTCCTTTGCAGCCTCCTTCCTGGGGTCATGTTGGGTTGATGAGGAACTGAAAAATATGGATTTTTAGTCATATATTGTATGCACATTAGAAGCAGTGAAATGTAGAAAAATCAGACTCTCTCTGTGTTAGATTTTAGGGATGCACAAGCTGACAGGACAAGCTGGGAGAAGGGGGCCTGTTTTCTATACATTCCAGTGTGAATTGGTTCCTAGTACAGCTTGACAGGCCAAGAGTGTCCTCTTGATGGATCTCTCTTGGGATCTGTGACTTGCTACAGGCTTTTTAGAGTGCTTAGATAGAAAAATGCTGATTGTGCATATTTATGCCCATGCATGTAAACATGTGAAGTGACGTACTGATGACGAGATGTATGTAGAAGCATGTTCTTTGTCTGAAAATGTATAAAAGGCAAGTCAACGCCTTGATCGGGACTCTGGTTTTTCTTTCGGAAGAGATTCCACTTCCAGAGTCTTCAGCTGAATAAAATAAAATCCTTTCCAGCCTCAACAAAAAGATCTCTCTTGGTGTTATCTCTCCCGTCATCTACAACAGGGTGAGGGTGGTGCAGGGGGCAAGTGGGGAGTGTGGGAGCAACAGCCAAGGATGGGGTTCCAAATCCCCCCTTCTTTATGTCAAGGATGTGAACCCCAATCAGGGCCGGCCGGAGATAATTTTTAATGGGAAGCGGGGGTGCTGAAAAGCGCCCCCGCCACCGGCCCCGCCTCCCGCGCCCTGGCCCCGCCTCCCACGCTGCGTGGGAGGCGGGGCCATGGCGATTAGTGAGGGGGCGGGGCCACAGTTGGCCCCGCCCCCGCCCAGCGTGCCCTGGCCCCGCCTCCCACGCTGCGTGGGAGGCGGGGCCAGGGCACGCTGGGCGGGGGGGCGGGGCCAGAGTTGGCCCCGCCTCCCACGCTACTCCCACTCGCCCGTCTGGCCTTCCTAGCAGGCCAGAAAGCAGCGGAGGTCCCTCCAGGCCGCGATTGCGGCCTGGAGGGACCTCCGCTGCTTTCTGGCCTGGTAGGAAAGGCCAGACGGGCGAGCGGGAGTAGCGGAGGCGGAGCCAGCTCTGACGCCGCTCCCCCCCCGCCCAGCGTGCCTTGGCCCCGCCTCCCACGCTGCGTGGGAGGCAGGGCCAAGGCACGCTGGGCGGGGGGGGAGCGGCGTCAGAGCTGGCTCCGCCTCCCACGCTACTCCCGCTCGCCCGTCTGGCCTTCCTAGAAGGCCAGAAAGCAGCGGAGGTCCCTCCAGGCCGCGATTGCGGCCTGGAGGGACCTCCGCTGCTTTCTGGCCTGGTAGGAAAGGCCAGACGGGCGAGCGGGAGTAGCGGAGGCGGAGCCAGCTCTGACGCCGCTCCCCCCCGCCCAGCGTGCCTTGGCCCCGCCTCCCGAGGCAGGGCCAAGGCACGCTGGGCGGGGGGGAGCGGCGTCAGAGCTGGCTCCGCCTCCGCTACTCCCGCTCGCCCGTCTGGCCTTTCCTACCAGGCCAGAAAGCAGCGGAGGTCCCTCCAGGCCGCAATCGCGGCCTGGAGGGACCTCCGCTGCTTTCTGGCCTTCTAGGAAGGCCAGACGGGCGAGCGGGAGTAGCGTGGGAGGCGGAGCCAGCTCTGACGCCGCTCCCCCCCCGCCCAGCGTGCCTTGGCCCTGCCTCCCACGCAGCGTGGGAGGCGGGGCCAAGGCACGCTGGGCGGGGGGGGAGCGGCGTCAGAGCTGGCTCCGCCTCCGCTACTCCCGCTCGCCCGTCTGGCCTTTCCTACCAGGCCAGAAAGCAGCGGAGGTCCCTCCAGGCCGCAATCGCGGCCTGGAGGGACCTCCGCTGCTTTCTGGCCTTCTAGGAAGGCCAGACGGGCGAGCGGGAGTAGCGTGGGAGGCGGAGCCAGCTCTGACGCCGCTCCCCCCCCGCCCAGCGTGCCTTGGCCCTGCCTCCCACGCAGCGTGGGAGGCGGGGCCAAGGCACGCTGGGCGGGGGGGGGGAGCGGCGTCAGAGCTGGCCCCGCCTCCCACGCTACTCCCGCTCGCCCGTCTGGCCTTTTCAAGCAGGCCAGACGGGCCAGGGCGCACTGGGCGGGAGGCGGGGCACCGTCAGGGCGGTGCCCCGCCTCCCGCCCAGCCTGACGGCGCCCCCCCGGGCCTGCGCCCGAGGCGGCGGCGTCAGCTGCCGCATGAGTGGGGCCGGCCCTGACCCCAATCTCCCTGCAGGAAGAGATGTCTTTTTGGCCCAGGGGGAACAGAGATGGAGTGGCCTCCAGAGCCCCCAGCCAGGAATCTTTTATCGTCAGTTGAATCCCTACCTGTTTTCCTCCAGTGGATCTGATAGGTCCTCAGAAAACCTTTGAAAGGGAATGTTATGGGACAGCTTGAAGTGAATCATCCAAAAGCTCTGATGCCATATATGTTCAGGGGAAAGTCTACTGACGTAATTTCATCACTTTGGGGAAGACGGAAATAGCAAATGTGGCATCTGCACAGTTTTAAGATTGACTGGATAATGGCTGAGATTTCTTTTGCTTCTGTGGACCCCGCTTCCTCCTCCTGCCTCTGACTCTCTCTTCTTTTCACAGCCTGACCTTGAAGGAGGTCTGGATCCATGTATCGTGGACATCCCAGATGTCAGACCGGAGATCCTCTGCCCATCCCTCCTGCTCCAAGAAGAGTCCAAATCCCGCACCAGACCCACTTGCCCCTTTGATGGTCCCTCTAACGCTCTTTCCCTTGCCAATAAATGCACCATTCCCCTGCACCCCAAAAGTCTGGACTCGTTTTTATTTGCTAAGATAATTTTATGGTTAGAGGTCACCATAACAGGAAGAACTGTATTAAGGGGTCACATAGAATCATACAATCATAGAATAGTAGAGTTGGAAGAGACCACATGGGCCATCTAGTCCAACCCCCTGCTAAGAAGCAGGAAATCGCATTCAAAGCACCCCCGACAGATGGCCATCCAGCCTCTGCTTAAAAGCCTCCAAGTAAGGAGCCTCCACCACGGCCCCGGGGAGAGAGTTCCACTGTCGAACAGCTCTCACAGTGAGGAAGTTCTTCCTGATGTTCAAGTGGAATCTCCTTTCACGGCATTAGGAAGGTTGAGAAACACTGCATCAGGAGGAATGCATACCTGTGCAATACCAAGTATGCGGGTTGAATGAAAAGTAATGCCTCCACCTTCATAACTCCTCAACAGATGGCAGTCCTGGTCTGCAGCAGGTCCTGGCTTGTTCAGTAGACTCTCCTCTACAGTTCCATTTGGCGGGAAGCCTTAGCATTGAACGGTTGTGTTGTTAAAGTGCGAAGTATAGAACCATGTGCAGACGGTCGGTCAATGCGACTTAAGCAATGTGCAATCACTGAATTCTTGACAACAGAAAGTGCCACCCCAAAGGAGATTCCTCAGAGAATGCAAGCTGTTGATGCTGATTGTGTGGATGTGAGTCCTGTGCATTGTTGGGCTAGTAAGTTTAAATATGTTGAGGTAGGAACATCTGACTTGCGTGACAACCAAAGAGTTGGACATCCTTGACAACAACTACTGAGTTTTACAAGCAAAAGGTTGACAGATTGATTCAGGACGATTGTCGTATCACTCAGAGAGAAATTTCAAGCACAATCGGCATTTCACAAGAACGTGTGGGTCACATTTTTGCTTTGCTTGGGTATCAGAAGATCTGTGCACAATGGGTCCTGTGAGACGCCGGTTGCGGAAACAGAGTGTCGACTTCTTCTGTGACGGCTTCAGAAAACTTGTTCATATTTGGCAGAAATGTATCCAATTGTCTGTGACTATGTGGAAAAGTGAATAGCGGTAGTTAAAGAGCACATTCTAAGGATCATTTATGCATTTGATTTATTAAAATATTCCCATCCAAACCCAAGTAACGAAGGTGGAGGCATTAATTTTCATTCAACTCTCGTACCTATGTTAGTCTCCATGGCAATGCTCTGGCCTTCTGAGAGGAACTCCTAGAGTTAAGAATTTAATTATCACTCAAGTTTTATCATCTTCAAGGACTTCTTTCTCCCTTCCATGGCTCACTTCAATCCTTGCCTGGCCCTCTGAGAAGCTTTCCTTTTGAACATTTCCATAGAAGCCCTTTGTTGATACCTTAGCTCTCTTCCAATAGCCATCTCTCTTTCTGAGGTGGCTTCTCTGCCTATATACTGCCCTTTTGTTGTAGCATCTGAGCACTGCAAACATAATTACACATTATTCATTTATTGGGCTCTAACCCCAAGTAGGGCGGATTTCTTGATCATGAGAAACACCAATATCCAAAAACTAAGAGACCGTGTTGTCGAAGGCTTTAATGGTCGGGATCACAGGGTTGTTGTATGTCTTTCGGGCTGTGTGGCCATGTTCCAGAAGTATTCTCTCCAGACGTTTCGTCCACATCTATGGCAGGCATCTTCAGAGGTTGTGAGGTATGGATAAACTAAGTAAGGAAAGGAAAGAATATATATCTGTGTAGAGTCCAGGGTGTGGCAAGAGTCCTTTGTCACTGGGAGCCAGCATTAATGTTTCAGTTACTCACCCTAATTAGCATTGGAAAGGTTTTGTCTCTTGCCTGGGGGCAAGACAAAGGACTCTTGCCACACCCTGGACTCTACACAGATATATATTCTTTCCTTTCCTTAATTAGTTTATCCATACCTCACAATCTCTGAGGATGCCTGCCATAGATGTGGGCGAAACATCAGGAGAGAATACTTTTGGAACATGGCCACACAGCCCGAAAGACATACAACAACCCAACTAAGAGACCCTTTGCCCTGCCCAAAGCCCCTTTCATTCAAGGAGACTGGTACCTGGTTAAAATCACTTGTATCCATGGGATAATATTGTTCTGCTCCAAATCCCATATGATACAAGAGACAGTGATCCAGGTCAAAACCATTGACCATACCTCACAACCTCTGAGGATGCCTGCCATAGATGTGGGCGAAACATCAGGAGAGAATACTTCTGGAACATGGCCATACAGCCTGGAAAACATACAACAACCCTCAAAACCATTGCTTTCCATGGGATAAAACTGTTCTGCATCAAACCTCACAGGATGAAACAGGATGGGAAATTTTGATGGTTTCCATCTCACCTGTTTTTCAATTGTAAAGATGGTAATAATAATAATAATAATAATAATAATAATAATAATAATAATAATAATACTTTATTTATACCCCGCCACCATCTCCCCAACGGGGACTTGGGGCAGCTTACATGGGGCCATGCCCAAAACCATACAATATGACAAAATATAAAACAACATATCATAACACAATTTAACAGTACAATAAATAATAACATACATTACAATCCAAAATTTGGAAAAAGCAATAAAAACCAGGGCAGTAAAGTTCTGAACAGGATTGCTGGCCATTGTTCAGCATTCCCTCCTTTCAGGATATTTCTGTCTCTTTTCAACCCCGGAACATGTAATGAGTTCCGTGCTTCTCCATGCTTGGAAAGAGGCTGAAGTGTCCTACAATGGGGAAATGTCTCAATGTGATAAGGTGGTAAGGGTGGTTCAAACAGTGTGAGGCGTCACCTAAAAAGGCCAAATCGATTGTGTCTTCCTGAGTGACAGGGAGTTGGACTAGATGACCTCTTGGGATCTTCTCCAACTCTGGGAATGTGATAAAGTACAAATATTTTATAACAAGGTAAAGAAGGAAATTGAAGATTTAACAGGACATAAATTGATTTTGAAAAATAAGGAATTCTTCATCCAGAAATTAGGTAAGAACAAAATTACTAAGGACTGGGGGAAAATTATAAAATACATGATAGTTGCCGCTCAAGCAACAGTTGCCTTGGGTTGGAAAGAGCAAACAAAGTGGGAAGTTAAAAAATGGTATGAATACCTAGGTGATTTTATGCTTCAGGATTATATCCTTGAAAGGAGAACTAAATATAGATCAGGCCGAATCAAAAAGAATTGGGATCTGAAATGGGGAAGATTGATAGATAAAGTCAAAGGACAAAGAAAATATAAAGCACTGAATCATTCTCTACTTACGATTGATCAATTAAAATAATATCTGAATGAAAGAAAGTACTGTTCCCAGAGAGAGGGGGGAGGGGTGAAAAACTACTTGACATAAATGGGAGATAAAAGTGGAATTAGCAAGTGTAATGTACCGAGAATATGTGATTAGATGTGTATGTTGATGGATTTTAATGTTGTTCCACTGGTATTTACAATAAAAATATATTTTAAAAAAAAGGAAAAAAAGGGATCTTCTCCAACTCTAGGAGCCCATGATTCTATGACCTTCCATCACCATTTCAGCTGGTTTTCAGCCATTTTCCTTCCATGAGGATGAATTGTGGGGGTGAGATTCCCCAAGACAATCACAACCTGGATCTTTTGGGACAGTCACCCCAAAACTCAAGCAGAAATGTTTTAAAATTGGAGTGTTGGGGATCTATAAAGGCGAGTGGAGGTTTAGTGAGGCCCTAGCTCTCTAGGCAGAGAACGCGAATCACCTTGAAAAACTACAACTCCTAGGAGTCCATAACATTGAGCCACGGCAGTTCAAGTGGTATAAAACTGGATTGATTCTATAATATACCGGTAGTTGAACCCTACGTCAACTTGTTCCCTCGACAGGAAGGAACAAGAAGTGACAGCAATGGCAATGGTGGCAGACTGGTGGCAAATTCTACAGAAAAGTCATGAACTTTGCCCAGTGTCAACATCAGAGGAGCAAAGAGGAAGCTCAGCTGAATTTCTCCATTACGTTGTCTTTTACTTTAACATTTTGACCTCTTAAACAAATGATGAATGGGCGAGTCGTTGATTCATTTCAGATAACAAGGCCTCCACTTGCTCTCAGGAAGAGACATGACAGCAGTTTAAATATTTGGCTCCTGTGTTGCCTTTTAATCAGCTCAGAAAGTTAGCCCACCTTGGCCTTTGAGACAAGATTTATTTATTTCGTGTCAAAAGCATTTCACGACAAATACATTTCAAAATAATGGTGAAAAAAAGAAAATCACAAGCAACTAAATAGTTTTGGACCAAAAACGGGCAACAGCAACTGCATTGTCTGTAGCTTTAAACAACTCCTCCTCCGTGCATGAGGCAGGGCATTGTGGGCAAGCATACATATGTGGAGTTGTTTGTTCAGCTCCACAGTCACACAAGGTGGAGGATTCCTCTAGGTAGTGCCACCTTGCCAAGTTGTCTTTTGATCTGCCCACTCCGCTTCTGAGTCTGTTCAGGGACTTCCAAGTTGCCCATTCTTGGTTTGGCCCTGGAGGGAGACCCTCGTGGGGGGGGGGGGCATCCAGTTAGAATTGCCAGGTTTAGCTGCCCATAGAGACACCCTTGCTGTTGCTGGGGGGACATCAAGAGGAGTGGTGGTTCTCATGAAGCCCTTCCTTGATTTGAGTCTGGTGGGAGGAGGCTGATAGTCATGCACTGGATGGCTTTCACAGTGTTCAACCTTTTTTCTCTCACCGTTAGCAGCAACTTCCCGTCGCACATCAGGAGGGGCAATGCCAGCTAGGTTATAGAGTTTATCAACAGGTGTAGGTTTAAGGCATCCTGTGATGATTCTGCATGTTTCATTCAGTGCTATGTCCACCTGCTTTGCATGGGCAGACTTTTGCCGGACAGGACAGGCATACTCTGCAGTTGAGAAAGACAAGGCCAGGGATGATGTTCTTATTACTTGTGGGTCTGCACCTCATGTGCTGCCAGTCAGTTTCCGCAGGATGTTGTTGCGTGCAGCTACTTTGTGCTTGGTGTTCATGCAATGTTTCCTATATGTTAGTGTTCGATCTAAGGTGAGACAAGAGAAGATGTCCTTTTGCGATTGGCTACCTTGATGATTTCTTGGATGCCAAACCTGGGGCTATGCTGAATTCCCATCTTTGTGAATTTGTCTTAAATGGCATGCTTGTTGAGCATCCTTATAGGGTGCCTCCACATTGTAGAATTAATGCAGTTTGACCCCATTTCAACTGTCATGACTCAGTACTGTGGGATGCTGGGAGATGAAGTTTGGTAAGCTAATGTCTCTCGTTGGCAGAGAAAGCCAAAGACTTTGTAAAATTATAACATCCAGGATTCCACAGCATAGACCTATGACAACCAAGTGGTGTTCCTAATGAGAAATTGTTTAATGTTACTGGGTGCTGGTAACAGCAAATCTATTATGTTGTCTTTTTAAAATATAGTTTACAAAAGCTTCAGGAGATTCTACCACAAACGCATGAAAGAACCCTCAGAAGCTACCTGAAGAAGGGATTTTGATCCAGAAACGAGGATTACAAAATACCTGGGAATCCTTGTTGTTCTACACTCCTTTATTTTTCACATTCCTTTATACGCATCTCCGAGACATTAACTTGCATGGGACAATGATGAATTTATCTAAAGTGTGAACCACAATTTACAGAAGGAACTATCAGTTGTTTATTGCATTGACTCTGCATTCCTAAGACTTTTATCTGTGTGGGACAATACTGAAATTCAAAGTGTTGAACTCAGTCACTGAACATACTTATCTGTTACTGAAAAAACATACAAGCATGAATATAATGTTTGATGTAATGTTGTAAAGAGTTTTCATTTGTGCATTACTCATGCGCCTGTAATGATTATATTTTGCCTGTTACCATTGTTCTATTCTGTATAAGAGCTAGTAATAGGACAACTGTATCTCTACACATATTTATAGATTTCCGTGTTTTTTAGTGTTATCTGAGTCCACACTGTCATATATCCCAGTTCAAAACATATAATGTAGGATTTTATTCAGCTGTGTGGAAGGGCCTGTATTAATTCATGTGAAGATAAACCCAAAACCCGAGTCAAAATCCACTAAAGTGGAATACTTAGGAATCCAAATAATTTCCTCATCTACCAGAAGGACACACTATTTGTTAGATAGATATTCTTCTGCATTCTTCTCTATTAGTTCTTCATAGAATCATAAAGTTGGAAGAGACCTCACGGGCTATCCAGTCCAACCCCATTCTGCCAAGAAGCAGGAAAAGTAAGACGTCCTAAAGTAAGACGTCAAATCCCACATGATCTTGGAAGCTAAGCAGGGTCAGCCCTGGTTAGGACTTGGATGGGGAACCACTAACAAATCCCAGGTGGTACGAGGGTTGAATGAAAAGTAATGCCTCCACCTTCGTAACTCCTCAACAGATGGCAGTCCTGGTTTGCGGCAGGTCCTGGCTTGTACAGTAGACTCTCCTCTATGGTTCCATTTGGCAGGAAGCCTTAGCATTGAACGGTTGTGTTGTTAAAGTGCAAAGTATGGAACCCTGCGCAGATGATTGATCAATGCAACTTAAGCAAAGTTCAGTCATTGAATTCTTGACAACAGAAGGTGTCACCCCATCAGAGAATGCAAGCTGTTTATGGTGATTGTGTTGATGTGAGTCCTGTGCGTCGTTGGGCGAGTAAGTTTAAGGATGTTGAGGTGGGAACATCTGACTTGCATAACAAACAAAGACTTGAACATCCTGTGACAGCAACCACCGAGTTTCAAAAGCAAAAGGTTGACAGATTGATTCAGGACAATCGTTGTATCACTCAGAGAGAAATTTCAAGCATCATCGCATTTCACAAGAACGTGTGGGTCACAATATTGCTTTGCTTGGCTATCGGAAGATCTGTGCACGATGGGTCCTGTGAGACGCTGGTTGCAGAAACAGTGTCGACTTCTTCCGTGACGGCTTCAGAAAACTTGTTCATCGTTGGCAGAAATGTCTGGTGATTATGTGGAAAAGTGAATAGTGGTAGTTAGAGCACATTCTAAGGATTATTTATGTGTTTAATTTATTAAAATATTCCCATCCAAACCCAAGGAAGAAGGTGGAGGCATTACTTTTCATTCAACCCTCGTATAACTAATATTTCGGAGAAAAGATCAGATAGAACCATCTCTGTCTTCCTTGCATTAGAAAATCCTATTAAATTCACAGGCAGTCATAAATAAGCCAAAACAAACAAAATGCTGTTCAACAGGGACAAATGCAAGAGACTCCACTTAGGCAGAAAAAATGGAATGCAAACAGACAGAATGGGGGACGATGCCTGGCTCGGCAGCAGGACGTGTGGAAAAGATCTTGGAGTCCTCGTGGGGAGGAAGGGGAAGATGAGCCAGGAACGTGATGCGGCGGCGAAAAAAGCCAATGCGATTTTGGCCTGCATCAAGAGAAGTCTAGTGCCTAGATCTAGGGAAGTCATGCTACCCCTGTATTCTGTCTTGGTCAGATCACTTTACCTGGAATCATCCTGTGTCCAATTCTGGGCACCGCAATTGAAGGGAGATGTTGACTCTAAGCTGGAATGTGTCCAGAGGAGGGTGACTCAAATGATCAAATGTCTGGACAACAAGCCCTGTGAGGAGCGGCTGAAAGAGCTGGGCGTGTTTAACCTGCAGAAGAGAAGGCGGAGAGGAGACCTGATGAGGGCCATGGATAAATATGCGAGGGGGAGGAAGTCATAGGGAGGAGGGAGCAGGATTCTATATAGTAGAGAAATTTATTTATTTATTTATTATTCCAATATTTATATCCCGCCCTTCTCACCCAACAGGGGACTCAGGGCGGCTTACAATAAAACACATATATAAAAACTATACAGTGCAATATAAATCAGTTAAAAAATTATTAACTTACATCAGTGTTCATAAAACACATTATAAAATACAGGTAGGCGTGTTCAGTTCAAAAAACTGGGTCTGTCGATTGAGTTCAGCGTACATGATAATAATTAACGCTGCCAATTATTATTCAAAAGCCTGGCCCCATAACCAAGTTTTAACCTTCCTACGGAAGGATAGGAGGGAGGGAGCCTGCCTGACTTCAATGGGGAGGGCGTTCCATAGGCAGGAGCCACTATTGAAAAGGCCCTGTCTCTTGTCCCCGCCAGACGCACCTATGAGGCTGACGTGACCGTGAGCAGGGCCTCATCTGATGATCTTAAGCATTGAGTTGGGTCGTAGCGGGACCCATTTAGAGCTTTATAGGCTAAAGCCAGCACCTTGAATCATGCTCGGTAGTTAATCGGCAGCCAGTGGAGCTGGCGTAACAGAGGAGTAGTACGCTCCCTGAACGCCACTCCAGTTATTAACCCGGCAGCCTCCCTCCCATTGGACTAATTGAAGCTTCCGAACAGTCTTCAAAGGCAGCCCCACATAGAGTGCATTGCAGTAGTCTAAATGGGATGTAATGAGAGTGTGGACCACCGTGGCCAAGTCTGGCTTCCCAAGGTACGGTTGCAGCTGGTGCACAAGTTTTAGCTGTGCGAAGGCTCCCCTGGCCACCGCCGAGACTTGGGGCTCCAGGCTCAACGATGAGTCCAGGATCACCCCCAGACTGCGCACCTGCGTCTTCAGGGGGAGTGTGACCCCATCCAGCACAGGCTGTAACCCTATTCCCTGTTCGGCCTTCCGACTGACCAGGAGGACCTCTGTCTTGTCTGGATTCAATTTCAATTTGTTGGCCCTCATCCAGTCCGACACAGCGGCCAAGCACCGGTTCAGGACCTGAACAGAAATTGCTTCCATGTTTGCGTTGCTCCAAATCTGCAGACTCAAGAGGCCTGCGGTTTTCGTCATGGAGTCAATCTAGATGCACTTCCTCCTTTTCCTCTTGTCTCCCACTCTACTATTATTCATCCTTTCCAGTGAGTCATGTCAAATTACAACAGAACAACTTTCAGTTTAGTCATTTTGGGTACCAGGGAGAGGTCAAGCTTGATTTACACTCAGGTCCATTTATTTCTCTTTTTGTAAGTCCTCCATCTCCTCCAGCACCACATTTTGAAAGAATTGGTTTTGTCTTCCCTTTCCCTTTCTTCCTTTCTTGTCTAACATCCATAATGTACATAGAAACTGTCCAGATTGATTCTGACATCGGTGTTTCATGATATATCTTAGGACCTTATCAAGGTCGAAGGGGTTACATTGGAATGTATAAAAACAGGCAAACAGGTAAGTTTCCCTTCCTTCCAAAGGTAACACAAGCAACAAAAGCATACCATGGAGGGTTACTTGAGCACAGCCCTTCGAGTGTTTTCTGCTCTCCTGAAAATAACCGAGGTTTGCCCTCCCAGTGATCTCTAGCTTCTGGCTCAGGCCCAGGTGGCCATGCCTGCTGCTCACTTCCAGTAAGTACCCAATTCTTTGTAATGTTTTCTTAAGCTGAAGGGGTGATGACGGAAACTTTCTTAGGATGTGTACGGTTACTACAACTTCAGCATTCAGAAGAGTTATAAAAAAGGTTCTCTCTATTGTATAGAAGACCCTCTTTTAGTTTTTCAAGAGTTCTCACCACATTGTACAGTTCAACAAAATGCAAAACTGCATAATGACGCAACCCAAAGGATTTCACAAAGCGGCAGCAGGCTGTTTGCTTTTGATTCAGGGAAACAGAATTTTATATTTTTCTTCAACAGTACCAGTCTGATGGATGATGCTCTGAAGAAATTGCACGCAGGTGATATTGTTCCTTGGCAGTTTCTGACAGGTGAAATGCTGCAAGTCTTTGCTAAGGGTATTTAGCGAGTGAGCACTGCAGTGGATGTAGACAGCCATTGGATATTTCTGTGCTATTAATAATAATAATAATAATAATAATAATAATAATAAGTCAAAAATCAGAAACTCCTCAAAGCACAGCAGACAAAAAATCAGTACAAGAAAACCGCACTACAAACTAGAGCTGACAGCTGGTACAACAAAACATTGCATGGAAAGTTCCTTGACAAAATTGAAGGAAAAGCTGATAAGGAGAAGACCTGGCTCTGGCTCACGAATGGGACCCTGAAGAAGGAGACAGAAGGCCTGATCCTTGCAGCCCAGGAGCAAGACATCAGAACAAAGGCAATCAAAGCCAAGATAGAAAAATCAGCTAATGACCCAAAATGCAGACTGTGCAAGGAAACCGATGAAAGCATTGATCATCTCCTCGGCTGCTGTAAGAAAATTGCACAGACAGACTACAAACAGAGGCACAACTATGTGGCCCAAAGGATTCATTGGAACTTATGCCTCAAGTACCACCTCCCAGCAGCAAAGAACTGGTGGGATCACAAACCTGCACAGATAATGGAAAATGAACAGCAAAGGTACTGTGGGACTTTCGAATCCAGACTGACAAAGTTCTGGAACACAACACACCAGACCTCACAGTTGTGGAAAAGAAAAAAGTTTGGATTATTGATGTCGCCAAACCAGGTGGCAGTCGAATTGATGAAAAACAACAGGAAAAACTCAGCCACTATCAGGATCTCAAGATCGAACTTCAAAGACTCTGGCAGAAACCAGCACAGGTGGTCCTGGTGGTGATCAGCACACTGGGTGCCGTGCCAAAAGATCTCAGCTGGTATTTGGAAATAATAGACATTGACAAAATTACGATCTGCCAACTGCAAAAAGTCATCTGACTGGGATCTGCGTGCATTATCTGAAAATACATCACACAGTCCTAAACGTTTGGGAAGTGTTCGGCTTGTGATTTTGTGATACGAAAACCAGCATATATATCTTGTTTGCTGTGTCATACTATGTTTTTGTGTCAATAATAATAATAATAATAATAATAATAATAATAATAATAATAATCTTTTATTTATAACCTCCATCTCCCATAGGGATTCAGGGCGGCTTACAAAATAACATACAATAGTGTCATAACATACACAAAACAATACATCAGTATATCAAATCAGAACACAATTGATAAAACCAACATATAAAATGAATAAAATACTTACCTTCCTCCACTAATATAATCACTCATTTTAGCATCTCCATCATAACCATGTCCAGTGTCCACACAAATATTGCAGGTTCAGCCCAAATATTTTCATTGTTTTCAAAACAATGCCTGCATGCCCTCCACCTGTTGTATCACTTATCTTCACAAAGCCGATGAAGACTTCTCTTATTTCTGCAACTTCGACATCAACGTACTTTACCAAGAGCGATGACAGTTCTAAGGTATTCACATCCAAAGTTTCATCTGCCAAAACAGATAAAACTGTGATGCATTGCATCTTTTAACAATTGTTTTATCTATCTTGTCACCACAAAAGTCTATTAGTTCATTCTGCATTTGAGGACTAGTATATTGGGCAATCGTAGCTGCAGTTTCAAGATGACTTTTCAGGACAGTGTGTCTTGATCTGGCACAAGATTTCATCAAGACCCTGACATGACCATCATTGTGCAAAGGTTCTTCACAGGTAATATCTCTTGAATCATTGTTCCCTCTAAAAGCCAGTTCTTGTTGCCCAAAAAGGACCATCGTTCCCACAATTAGCAGAAGTTTCTTTCAGTTTCCTTCTGCTTTCTTTTATCATGATGACAGGTTACATCAGGACATTTTCCACTGTGAATTAGCAAGACGTTTTCAGCCAGTTGTTCTGTTGGCACTCTGTTTTTTTGAAGACTTCTATTGCATTTTTGCATTGCACAAATGGTTTCGCAACCAATGCATCAAGCTTCTGATTTTATTTTATTTATTTATTTATTTTATTTACAGTATTTATATTCCGCCCTTCTCACCCCGAAGGGGACTCAGGGCGGATCACAGTATACAAACATAGGGCAAACATTCAATGCCCATAAACACATCGAACCGAGACAGAGACAGACAGACGCAGAGGCAATTTAACCTTCTCCTGAGGGGATGTTCAATTCTGGCTACGGGGGGAGCAGCTGCTTCATCATCCACTCTGACGGCACTTCCTCATTCCAACGTCGTAAATTAGTTAAACTTGCCTCCCCACTTTTATAAGTGGTACCTTATTTCCTACTTGATAGATGCAACTATCTTTCGGGTTGCTAGGTCAACAACGAGCAGGGGCTATTTATTTATTTATTTATTTATTTATTTATTTATTTACAGCATTTATATTCCGCCCTTCTCACCCCGAAGGGGACTCAGGGTGGATCACATTACACATATAGGCAAACATCCAATGCCTTTTAACATAGAACAAAGACAAGACAAACATAGGCTCCGAGCGGGCCTCGAACTCATGACCTCCTGGTCAGAGTGATTTATTGCAGCAGGCTGCTCACCAGCCTGCACCACATCCCGGCCCCTGATGATGACCTTTACCCCCCAACATCTCCTCCAAATACCACAGAGTACTTACTTTGAACCCCTAACCCCTCCCCCTCCCCCCAGCTACTGGCCTGGTGGTACTATGCATGAGATAATAATAATAATAATAATAATAATAATAATAATAATAATAATAATAATAATAATAACCCCCCCGCAGGTGCCACCTTGACGTGGTGGGGGGGCTTAGCTGCTCCAATGATGACTGAGGGCTGTGCTGGCGGAAGTGTAACTACCGGCAGGTCCAACCAAGCCAGAGAGGCCTCAGCTGAGGAGCACAACCAAGAGCACCTAACCCATTAGCATTATGGAGAATCAAACCCAAACGAAGTCTATACTGGCTCGGTCGTCGCCCAGGATAAAAAGGACCGCGGTGGATGCTGCTGATTCTGGACATCCATCGACAAGTGGGCTACGGAATCATCAAACCCCAAATGAACAGTCACAGAAGCGGCAGAAATATACAATGCCAGAAAACCACACAATTATGAAATGCTACTACAAATCTGAACCTCAAAGGCGTGGCTACCAAAAAAGGATGCATCAGCTATGGAAACAAGAGTACCCTGACTCACAGATAACAGAACCCCGACTGGCTGACCAACGGAGATTCATAATCAGAAACAAAGTGTTCAGTGAAGTTGAACTCGAAGAAATCCAGAAAATTTGCAAAGTAGATTACCATCAGACCACAGCACAGACAGCAGCAGAGACTCCAGCAACACTTGGAATGGTGGAACAGATTGAACCAGAAGAAAGGGTGGAGCTTTTGCAAGAATTTGAGGAACCAGCACTTGAAACATCTGTTGAACCACCAGGAACCTTGACAGCAAGACAACAAGAGCTCAAGGATAAGATCATGGCTCATGCTGCAGCAAATGCAATAAGACAGCGGCTCCCAACTCTAAAAACAGTGCCCAAGAGACACCTGGCACCTCTCATGAAAGATGTGAATGCAGCACTCTCCACTGTCCAAATAACATCAATTGAACAAACAAACCAGTTTGCCTACAGTGCAGCAGTGATAGTAACAGAAGAGCTTGGGCTCCTACAACCAAGGCAGCCCCAAAGAAAATCGACTGGAAAACCAAAGTGGAAGGTCAGGCTAGAGTTGAAAATCAAGAAACTTAGATCAGATGCAAGTAACCTGAAAAATATGAAAGAGAGGAAACTGAAGAATGACAAAATCAAGCAATACCTGATCCGAAAGTACTGGCTGAACACCAGAAAAATTGAAGAAGCTTTGGAAATCGTGAAAGAACAAATTACAGCAACAGCCAGAAAAATTGAAAGGTATGAAGCCAGAATCATCCAGTACAGACAAAATCAACTGTTTCAATCAGACCAAAGACGGTTCTACCAGAGTCTGAACCAAACAACAGACACAGTAACGATAAAGCCAGAGAAAACTGCAACAACAAAGTTCTGGAAAGAACTTTGGGAAAATAATAAAAACTACAACAAAAACGCTGGGTGGATAAAGGAGTTTGAAGGAAAATTCTCACAGAACAAAATGGAACTGATGGAAATAACAACTGAAATGATCAGCAAACGAGTGCAAAAAGTCAAGAACTGGACATCGCCTGGTAGTGATCAACTTCATGGATTTTGGATCAAACATCTGATTAGTTTACATGGAAAAATGGCCCAACAATTCAATGAGATGCTGCAGAAAGGAAGTATCAGTGAATGGCTAACAACTGGAAGAACATACCTGACACAAAAGGATCCAGCAAAAGGAGCAGCACCAGGAAACTACAGGCCAATAACGTGTCTGCCCACTATGTTTAAACTACTGACTGGCATCATAGCTGACAGAATTCAAGACTATCTTGAAGAAAAAAACATCTTGCCAGATGAACAGAAAGGCAACAAACGGAAAAGCAGGGGCACAAAAGACCAGCTATTGATTGACAAAATGATTCTAGAGAACTGTAAGAGCCGAAAAGCTAATCTTCACATGATGTGGATTGACTACAAAAAGGCCTTTGACTCACTCCCACACAGCTGGATCATCAAGTGCCTGGACGCCATCGGGATTAGTAAAAACGTTGGCACCTTCATTGAAAACATGATGGAGCACTGGAAAACTGAACTGTTTGTTGGAAATGAAAGCTATGGACTTGTCAACATCAGGAGAGGAATTTTCCAGGGAGATTCATTGTCCCCTCTGCTTTTCATTATTGCCATGATCCCTCTGTCAACAATCTTACAAAAAACAAATCTCGGCTACCAAACATCTAAGAATTCTCACAAAATTTCACATTTGATGTACATGGATGACCTGAAGCTATATGGGAAAACGGAAACTGAAATCCAATCTCTGACCAACACTGTCCAAATTTTTAGCACTGATATCAACATGGAGTTTGGTTTGGACAAATGTTCGACAGTGGCATTGAAGAAGGGTAAAATAATTGAAAGTGAGGGCATCAATATGCCCAATGGCCAAACAATAAGGTGTCACCAGCCAGAGGCCTATAAATATCTGGGCATATTACAGCTGGACAACATCAAGCATGAACATGTGAAAACTGTGGTCAGTAAAGAATACACACAAAGGGTCAGAAAAATTCTCAAAAGCAAGCTCAATGGAGGCAACACCATCAAGGCCATAAACACCTGGGCCATACCTGTCATAAGATATACTGCTGGCATCATAAACTGGACACAGATGGAACTGGACAATTTGGAGAGAAAAACAAGAAAACTCATGACCATTCATCATTCACTGCACCCTCGCAGTGATGTTGACCGGCTGTATCTGCCTAGAAGATCAGGGGGCAGAGGACTCTTGCAAGTAAAACAAGCAGTCAAAGAAGAAGAACATGCCCTGGCAGAATATGTAAAGCAAAGTGAAGAACCTGCTTTGATTGAAGTCAAAAATCAGAAACTCCTCAAAGCACAGCAGACAAAAAACCAGTACAAGAAAACCGCACTACAAACTAGAGCTGACAGCTGGCACAACAAAACACTGCATGGAAAGTTCCTTGACAAAATTGAAGGAAAAGCTGATAAAGAGAAGACCTGACTCTGGCTCACGGATGGGACCCTGAAGAAGGAGACAGAAGGCCTGATCCTTGCAGCCCAGGAGCAAGCCATCAGAACAAATGCAATCAAGGCCAAG
This sequence comes from Anolis carolinensis, assembly GCF_035594765.1. Lineage (NCBI taxonomy): Eukaryota > Metazoa > Chordata > Lepidosauria > Squamata > Anolidae > Anolis > Anolis carolinensis. The sequence continues at coordinate 253,250,745 of NC_085844.1, read as the reverse complement.
ATCAAAAAATCAGCTGATGACCCAAAGTGCAGACTGTGCAAGGAAACCGACGAAACCATTGATCATATCCTCAGCTGCTGTAAGAAAATTGCACAGACAGACTACAAACAGAGGCACAACTATGTGGCCCAAATGATTCATTGGAACCTATGCCTCAAGTATCACCTCCCTGCAGTTAAGAACTGGTGGGATCACAAACCTGCAAAGGTTGTGGAAAATGAACACGCAAAGATACTGTGGGACTTCTGGATCCAGACTGACAAAGTTCTGGAACACAACACACCAGACATCACAGTTGTGGAAAAGAACAAGGTTTGGATCATTGATGTTGCCATCCCAGGTGACAGTCGCATTGAAGAAAAACAACAGGAAAAACTCAGCTGCTATCAGGACCTCAAGATTGAACTTCAAAGACTCTGGCAGAAACCAGTGCAGGTGGTCCCAGTGGTGATGGGCACACTGGGTGCCGTGCCAAAAGATCTCAGCCGGCATTTGGAGACAATAGACATTGACAAAATTACGATCTGCCAACTGCAAAAGGCCACCTTACTGGGATCTGCACGCATCATCCGAAAATACATCACACAGTCCTAGACACTTGGGAAGTGTTCGTCTTGTGATTTTGTGATATGAAATCCAGCATATCTATCTTGTTTGCTGTGTCATACAATGTCGTTGTGTCAATAATAATAATAATAATAATAATAATAATAATAATAATAATAATAATAATCTTGTACCCCACCCCATCGCCCCAAGGGGATCCTGGGCAGCTCACATGTGGACCAAGCCCAGGAATATACAATAAAATACAACAATATAAAATGCAATCCAATCACAACAAATGTATACATCAAAATTATAAAACACAACATCACAACAATAAAAGCGTGGCCAGTGTCCAGGGGCAACATAATGGCACTTCAATCTTCAGTCTTAAGGAGAGGAATATAATTATAATTTTGCAATATATCAGGAGCACTAATGACATGGGCAGATAAGGATATCGATGGGGTGTGGACTCAATCAAATGTTCATTTTAATTGAAAGTGGCTTGAAAAAAAAAACAGGTTTTCAACTCTTTTCAGAATGAGGTCAGAGTGGGAGCTAGAGTGGGAGATGGGGGTCTCTGCTGAGATGCCAAGGAGCCAACTGTACGGGACTCTTATGCCACTCAAAACTTCTCTCGCCTTGCATAGCGGTGTGTCATTCACCTCCTGGCTCCGTCATCTGAATTTTGTAAGTGTCATTTGCCTTTCCCTGGAAATCCTTTGGTTCCTCTTTTGACCCCTGACACTCACCCGGCAGAGGGGTGTATGCTTTGGGTTGCTATATATATGTGTGTGTTTGGAAGTAAGTTTGGTAGCATTGGGCTGTCAGCAGAAGCCAAAGAAGGCCAAGCAGAACAGAAAGGACTTGGATCAACCCGTTGAACAACAGGATGTCTACAGGTAATAAATGCACAAAGGGAAGGAAACTTCGCAGGGGCCGTTTGGCACACGGACTTTGCTCTATTAGTTTTTCTAGATTTTGTAATACAGTTATTGCAATCTGATCTCTGCAACATGTGGAGATCCAGCAGCAGGGGTAATATTGTAACATATTTTGATTTATCTACATTATGCATGTGTCCATTGCTCTGTCCACATGACACTCAAGGCTGGGATGAGCATCTACCATTCACTTATTTATTTTTCGGCACGAATGGCAAATATTCCCTCTGAAACATTTGAAATAAGCACTCTCACCCAAGCAGATCAGAAAGGTAATTATTTTTTAAGGAGGAGCATATCTTCCAATTTAGTAGGAAAGGCAAAACTGTATGTATGGGGTCTTTGGTTTGTATCCCATCATCCTTTTTTACTTCCAAAAATAGGGAAAATGTGACAAGAATGAGGAAAGCTTGGAGCTATTGGAGCAGTCGGAAGAAGTCCAAAGTTAGTGTGTATAGCACAAATGGATTATCCATATATTTTTCGCAATTCTTGCACAATATTTCAGTATTTCAGAAAGACATTGCCTGGAGATGCAGCCATCTATTTATTTCCAACATTTGTATCCCACCCTTCTTAAGGGACTCAGGGACTCATATCTACACTGTATAACAAATGCAGTTTGACTCACATTAACAGCCAGAGCTCAATGCAATAGAATCCTGGGATTGTAGTGTGTCAATGTCTCGAGCCATGGCCAAAATCACTGGGTTGCTGTGAGTATTTCGGGCTGTATGGCCATGTTCCAGTAGCATTCTCTCCTGACATTTCACATGCATCTGTGGCTGGCATCCTCAGAGGTTTGTTGAGAGGTCTGTTGGAAATGAAGCAAGTGGAGTGTGTGTATCTATCTATCTATCTATCATCTATCTATCTACAGTAGAGTCTCACTTATCCAACATAAACGGGCCGGCAGAATGTTGGATAAGCGAATATGTTAGATAATAAGGAGAGATTAAGAAAAAGCCTATTAAACATCAAAATAGGTTATGATTTTACAAATTAAGCACCAAAACATCATGTTATACAACAAATTTGACAGAAAAAGTAGTTCAATACGCAGTAATGTTATGTTGTAATTACTGTATTTACGAAATTAGCACCAAAATATCACGTTATATTGAAAACATTGACTACAAAAATGCGTTGGATAATCCAGAACATTGGATAAGCGAAGCTTGGATAAGTGAGACTCTACTGTATCTATCATGTATCTATGGAATGTCCAGGGTGGGAGAAAGAGCCAATGAACACCTCCCAAAAAAAGGATGCCCTCAGGCAACAACAGCCAGGCTATTTCTATGCAAATACTCTCAGTGATTGACTTTGCAGCTGCAAGGCTATTCAATGCTAATCAAGCTTGCTCATTGCAACATCCACACTTGCTTCAAACAGACAAGGGTTGTTTCTCCCACCCGGACATCATTCAACCGGTATATATACACCCCACTTGCCTCATTTCCAACAGACCTCTGAGGATGCCTGCCACAGATATGGGTGAAACGTCAGGAGAGAATGCTACTGGAACATGGCCATACAGCCCAGAAAACTCACAGCAACCCAGTCTTGAGCCTTCTTTGCCAAAGAGTGCTGGTGCCTTACCAAACTACAAATCCCAGGATTCTATAAAATTGAGCCATAATAGTTCAAGTGGTGTAAAACCACGTTAATTCTACCACAGAGAAGGCATTTTTAAAAGGAGAACAAACTCTTCTGATTGAGGAGGAGAGGCAAAAACATACTGTAGTACCTTTGCCTGTAAAAGATTTTTTGTGAAAAAATGTGGCACCAAGAAGGGAAAGGAATGGAGTCAAGTGTGGGCTTTCTGCAATGTATTAAAGGTTCAACAAAGATCAATAATAACAACAACAACAATAATAATAATATCTTTCAAGGATTAGGAAGAACTGAATGGGGTCAAGTGTGCATCTTCTTCAATATATTAATATATTATGATCCACATGAGGGTTCACCAAAAAATAAGAATGACAGTAATAATTACAATTTTATTCAAGAGGCAGGAAGTATCAAAACGGGGTCAAGCATGTGACTTCTACAAAATTAGGAAGAACCTTTTGACCATAAGAGATATTGGTGATGGGCATCGATGGACTTCTTTTGGGACCACTGTAATAGTGCTTTGAGCTGGGGGCTGGACTAGATATTCTTTGGGGGTCCCTTCTAATTCCAAGATTTCATTCACGTCTTTGGAGGACCAATTTGCACCAATGAGATTTTAATTATTTTTTCCAACGTTTACATGCATATTTTTAGCTGTCTTTTTTTTAAAAAAATAATAATTTTTATTGAAGTTTATTACTTTACATACACATTAAAAAAAAGGAGTTGGAAGAGGGGGTAGTAAAGGTAAGGTTTAGGAAAGTGGGAAAAAAAGGGGGGGACAAGTGTGTATAGAATGGGTAAAGTGGGGAAGGATTAAGGGGGAGTATGGAAGGGATAAAGGAATGGAGGGGGGTTATGGGGGGAAAATTAAAAAAAAGTAAAATAAATTATTATTTTTTTAATCAGTATCAGACTTCCACTTCTCTTCCGGAGAGGGGGAGAAAATATCTTTGTATTCAGAATCCTCTTCTTTTTGTCTTTATTCGTTTCTTCAAATATAGTTTCCAATTCTGCCTTCTTATTGTTGGGTGAAGATGCTGGTATCTTCCTTCTTGATTTATCTCTCTTTTTTTCCCCTTCTTCTTATTTTTTTCATTCTTTCTTCTGTTAAGAATCTCTCTACTTGTTTCCAATCAGTTTCCTTTCTTGGTTTTCCCTGGTGTTTTGCTGTTAAATATATTAGCCTATCCATATTCTTTATTTCTACTATTTTAATTATCCATTCCTCCTTAGTGGGGATTTCTTTTTGTCTCCAGTACCTAGCATAGGTAATTCTGGCTGCTGTTGTAAGATAGGTCATATTTTTTTCTTCATTTGTGTCCCTGATATTTTTTAAAATTCCCAATAGATATACAGTAGAGTCTCACTTACCCAACATTCGCTTATTTATTTACAGCATTTATATTCCGCCCTTCTTTCTCACCCCGAAGGGGACTCAGGGCGGATCACACTACACATATAGGCAAACATTCAGTGCCTTTTAACATAGAACAAAGACAAACAAACATAGGCTCCGAGCGGGCCTCGAACTCATGACCTCCTGGTCAGAGTGATTCATTGCAGTTAATTGCAGCTGGCTTGCTCTCCCACCTGTGCCACAGCCCGGGCCTATCCAACATTATGCTTATCCAACATTCTGGATTATCCAATGCATTTTTGTAGTCAATGTTTTCAATACATCGTGATAGTTTGATTCTAAATTCGTAAATACAATAATTTCTACGTAGCATTACTGTGTATTGAACTATTTTTTCCTGTCAAATTTGTTGTATAGCATGATGTTTTGGTGCTTAATTTGTAAAATCATAACCTAATTTGGTGTTTAATAGGCTTCTCCTTAATCTCTCCTTATCATCCAACATATTTGCTTATCCAACGTTCTGCCGACCCATTTATGTTGGATAAGTGAGACTCTACTGTATTTCCGGAAGTTTTATGAATTTGAGATCTATAATTTTCTGAGTGTTTTCATGTAACATGGACCAAAATTCTTTTGCCTTTTTACACTTCCACCAAATATTGTGGTAGGAGCCCTCCTCTTCACCACATTTCCAACATTTTAAATTCCTGTTTTTTTAAAAATAATTCCCAATTTTTTAGGTGTTATGTACCATCTATAGAATACTTTCATCCAATTTTCTTTTAACTGGTATGCATATTTAAATTTAAGCCTTCTACCCCAACAAGCTTCCCATTCATCCATTTGAATTGATCTTCCTATATCTTTAGACCATTTAACCATGCAATTTTTAACTAATTCAGTTTCGGTGTTCCACTCTAATAAAATCTTGTAGATCTTTGATATTACCCTACCTTCCGTGAATAATACTTTATCCCACAAGTTGTTTTTAGCTGTCTTAAACCAATCAGCAGAGAGGCAGAAAGGAGAAAGAAAATGTATTAAGGGAAAACTGGACTTACCCAAAGAAGTACAACAAATAAAGGGTCCATTTCCACTGTCTAATAAATCATCGGAGTTGTTGTTTGGTTTGATATCACTTCATCTGCCATGGCTGAGTGCTATGGGATCATGGAAGTTGTAGTTTGCCAAGGCACCAGCCCTCTTCGGCAGAGAGGACCCAAGACCTTGAAAAACTACATCTCCCAGGATGACATAGCATGGAGTCAGGGCAGACAAAGTGGGGTCAAACTGCATTCGTTCTGCATTGTGGACACACCCGTTCTTGTCCTGATGTTGACGTCCTTCTCTCCACTTTCTCTCTTACCTTGGCAGCACTGCTCTTGGAGAAGTGGGACCTGCAATGTAAGCGCAACAACAAGGACCACAGGACCTCTGATACTGGTTCCCAGCGTCTCCTTGTGCGCCGGGGCCAGTCCTTCCTTGTGACGCTGCACTTCTCCGGGAGGACCTTCAAGAAAGAGGTGGACAAGCTCACCTTCCACGTTAAGACAGGTGAGGCCCGCTCAACTGAACATTACAAAGATCTCCTTCCACTTCAGGGAGACAGAGAAACCACAAATCATTCTCCACTATGGGAGGAGGAACCTCTCGTCACATCATATCAATGGCACAAAACAGCTGCGCATTAGAAATACTCAGTCCTTGGGATTGTAATCAGAGCAAAGCCTTTGTTCTGCTCAAGGTTGCAGGCAAATCCTACCCATAAAGTCTTCCCCTTTATTAGACGTATCAGTCCCACCCCACACTCACACAAACATAAGGCCAGAATGGGGCTCATAAGCAGGAGAACATCCCCTGACAGCTGGGGGATCTTGGATAGCAACTACTTATAAGCTTAGACTCTGGTGACAGTTCTCAAAACTACTTCCAAGATTGCAAAGGAAAGGGTGAAACACATTGTGCTTGAGGTGCACCTATGGGGAGTCTGGGGATCTCAATTTGTTTACAGTATGGTTCCTTGTTTGGTCCTGTCCTGTTTTGCCTTTCAAGAACAGCCTTAAAACACTGTGGTAAGTAAATGGAAACTGCTTTACTTCAGCAAAACATAAAGTACAGCACACTCAGTGGAATAATACAAAAAGAAGTAAGGAAGTCATAGGGCAAACACAGTTCTTAGTTTCTGGTAAACTCCCAAATCAAATAGCAGTCTTACTTCAGACAAAGAAACAGCAATAAATCCAGATGCAGACTCGAAGCAGGCACAGGGAGAGCGAAGGCATTAGAGTCAGTTTGTTACTAGCAAGAGCTGGCTGCACCTGCTTCTGCTTTATAGCCCTGAGTCCCCTCCCAGCTGCTAGGGCAGTTCCCAATTACTCAGCTGCATTTCTGGAAGCTATTCCAGCTGAATGACGTCTCTGCTCTCTTTCTTTTCACCTCTCCTGAAATGTGGGTACTTGCAAATCTCCTCCTCAGATTCCAACTCACCCTCAGATTTCCTGCTCCCCTTCCTCTTCTGAAAAAGAGGAATCCTTAACAGATTCTTTCTTCAAAAAACAGTCCTCCCCCAAGCTGCTCCTCTACAGCGCCTGCTGTAGAGTGGCCCCATTAAATTCCAATGGGGAAAGTTGATGTCCGTAATTTGCTTAATAACATCTTTATTTTTTCCTTTATTTTCCTCCTCTTCTCCTTTTCTCCTCCTGTTCCTCTTCTTCTTCCTCCACCTGTTTTCTTCTCCTTCTTCATCCTCCACCTTCTTTCTACCTCTCCTTCTCTTCCTTTCATTCTCCCTCTCCTCCTTGCTCTCTTCTTCATCCTCCTTTCCTCTTTTTTCCTCTTTCTCCTCCTCCTCCTCTACTCCTCATCTTCCTCTCTCTGCTTCTCCTTTGCTACTCCTTGCTCTCTTCTTCATTCCTCCTCTTTCTCTTCCTCTTCCTCCATCTTTCTTTTCTTCTTCTCCTCTTCTTTTTCTCCTCCTCCCTCTTCCAGGTCCTCGCCCCATTCAGACATCTGGGACCAGTTCTTCCTTCCCTCTCTCCTCCTCTCTGAAAAAGGCCAAATGGAGCTCCGCTGTGGAAGGCCAGGATGGGTCCTCCATGACCATATTAATCTTCCCTCCTCCGGATGCCAGGATTGGACGCTACCGCCTGACCCTGGAGGTCTCCACTGAAGGGCAAGGGTCCAGCTGCGACCTGGGAGAGTTCATCCTGTTCTTCAATCCATGGTCCAAAGGTAGGTCTCCTCAGATTGGCCAGTAGGAAGCTGTATTGCATCCTTCAGGTCCACCTTGTGCTTTTCACCTTGTGGGTTCCTTCCCAGGTGTTTTGGTCTAAAACTCACAGAAATCCCAGCCAGTTGACCAGTTTTTAGGATTTCTAGAAGCTGAAGGACAAAATATCTGGGGACCCACGAGTGTGGCAGGTGCCAGCTTCAATCTCTTCTGGGTTTAAAGCTTCAAAGGTCTTAAAATTCAAGGTGTTTCCCTACTTTGGGGAAAGGGTTTGCTCCCCTTAAAGATCAGATTGAAACATGGAGTGTCGGAAATACACTCCATGTAAACGTGTTGTTTCCACCACAATTCAACGGTTAATCATTGTCAGCAGTCCAGCAGTTTAGTAGCTTTTCCTTCATCAGCCTTTTACGGTTTTCCATAATTTATCCTTCTTAGGGTGGTATTTTCAGGCTATATGGGCCCCAACTTGGCACCTTGCATATAATGTCATTCAATTCCCACATTGTAGGGTGGGTCAAATAGTCTTTCTCCTCCCTCAACCTGGGGATGCCTTGGTCTTGAACTCAGGACTGTCTACCTTTCCCTTGATAAGGCATGTATTTGGTCTCCAGAAGGTCTCAGATTCCACTGTTGGCCAACCCAGTACTAGAAACTCCATGGCATCCAGGATGGGAAAGACATTTTCTAGTTTTAGCCAGAGTAGAGCCATTGAATCAGATGTATTCCCCATGTCAATTGACTCACCCTTCCACAATTGGCTTAATGGAGTTGGCTCCAGGTGGGACTAACCAATAGGCCATTGTAGCAGTTTGATCCCCCTTGAAATGCCTTGGTTTCATCCTGTGCAACAATCCCTGAACTACAGCGCTACAACCTCCTGAGAAAGGAATTTGAGGATGCATCTCCACTGTAGAATGAATGCAGTTTGACATCACATGAAAGGCCTTGGCTCCATGCTATGGAATCCTGGGAGTTGTGGTTTTGAAATGGCAGACAAAGATTTGAGGTAATGAGACAAAGAGAGTTCTGGTTGCTGTAGAAAAGACGTTTATTCTCAGTGGCCAGAGAAAATAAGCAATAGGAAGGACCCTTCTGTCTCCAGGAAAAAACAGAACAAAGAAACACAGGCCTTTTTATACAATTTTTGCCTTCATCTACCTATGTCATTTAGGCATTATCCATCACCAATTAGTGTCAAAAAAGTCTTACTTTGCACTTTAGTAAAAGCTACTTTTGCATTTTCCTAAAATATAGGCTACTTTCAAGACCTCTGACCCTCCATTAGGCCTTATCTAAGGAATTCCTATCTAGGCTTTCTGAGATCCCATTAATTGAGGAATTTTCCCCTATCTTAGCTTTTCAGGGAGTCATTAGCACTCCTACATGGCGCCAGGTTACTTTACGCTTATTTTGACAACCCAAAAGCCTTATTTTGTATTTTGTCCAATAGCATGGAGCTTTATCTATTCTTGTTGACATATGTCTCTGGCACTTAGGGTGAACTTTGGTCTCTGCTGGGTATTTGCTAGACAGAGTGTATTTTGGAGCTATATGCACACATTCTGCTTGTGATTATATATATTTTCTATTCCCATTTCTAATATGATTACATTTAATATATAGTTTCCAATACAAGTATTATATTTTTCCAATACACCTTCATCAGTTTTGCAAGGTATTTAGCCTTCTCTGCCCAAGTGTGTTGGTGCCTTCGCAAACAACAAATCTCAGAATTCTACAGCCATGGCAGTTAAAGTGGTGTCCAATTGCATTACTTCTACAGTGTAAATGCACTCAGGGTCCATCCAGAAGTGGAGTTTAGCCTGTCTGGATGCTTGTCTTTGCAATTTTATCAGGACAGAGCATTCCTCGGTTATTACTGTGGGAAATTCAGACAAAGTCTTGCACTGTGGCTACAGTTTGCTGGGAGAAAATTACTTTCCTTCTCAGCAAACTGCTTGCAAAAATGGTTTCTTATTCCCCTTTACAAAGACTATAATACTAAAACGAAACTGGCCCAAGGGAAGCAAAAGCAAAAGTGAGCTGAAGGGGGAATAGAGAAGCTGATGTGGGGAGAAAATGTTCATGACCTTTGCATTCTTGTCATATTGGTGAACATGTGGCTCTCTGGCCGTCTGCTCATTCCTTCCCTTGAATATTGCATAAGATTCAGTCTGTGCAAAGCCACTTCTTGAGGTGACAAAGCATTTTAGGTTTTGCCATGGTTTGCAAAATTAAATGGGTTTTCCCCATTTGCAGAACGGGTTAGCCACTCCGGTTATTGAACTTTGATTTGGCTCCCATGACAGGGAACTGAAATCCGTCCTGCAAAAAAGGTCAGATTTGGTGCTGGAGAGAGAAGGCCGACCTCAGCCTCAACCTCTCCTTCTGTATATCTGGACTGCAAGTCCCCTGTTTCCCAGGCAGTGGGCTGCACATGAGCATTGCTGTCCAACATATCCGAGGGCGGCCGGTCAGGCTACAGAAAGCAAAGAAGGAGGGGCACAAAATGGCAAAGGAAAAAGGAGTGGAGGGAGAAGATGAGAAATCTGCTCTGGGTTTTAGTCCAAACATTAAAGGAGCTGTTTAGGGGCCAGGAGCAAAATAGCTGCTTGAACTTGGGTGGCTTCTTTGAAAGGACAGGTCAAAAATCACACAACAATTGGAAATGAAGTTCTTTCATGGGAACAACTGACAGTTTTACAGTTATTTTTTTCTTTCTCCTTGTTCTCTTCTTTCTCCTCCTCCTCCTCTTCTTCCTTCTCCACTCTTATTTCTGTTTCCTTCTCTTTCTTCTTCTTTATCTTTACTTTCATTTTTCCTCCTCTTCCTTGTTCTTTTCCTCTTCCTCTTTTCTTCCTCTTCCTCCACATCTTCTTCTTCATAATCATAATTCTCCTCTTTCTCCTCCTCCTCCTCCTCCTCCTCCTCCGCCGCCGCCGCCGCCGCCGCCTCTTCTTCTTCTTCCTCCTCCTCCTCCTCTTCTTCTTCTTCTTCTTCTTCTTCTTCTTCTTCTTCTTCTTCTTCTTCTTCTTCTTCTTCTTCTTCATTGTCTTCACCTTTCCTTCCTACTTCTCCTTGTTCTTTACTTTCATTTTTCCTCCTCTTCCTTGTTCTTTTCCTCTTCCTCCACATCTTCTTCTTCATAATCCTATTTCTCCTCCTCCTCCTCCTCCTCCTCCTCTTCTTCTTCTTCTTCTTCTTCTTCTTCTTCTTCTTCTTCTTCTTCTTCATTGTCTTCACCTTTCCTTCCTACTTCTCCTTGTTCCCTTTTGCCTCCTCTTCCTCCTCGTCTTCTTCCGCCTCCCATCTTCCTCCCATCTCCTCTTCCTCCTCCTCCTCTTCCTTCTTCATCATCCTCATCTTCATTCTTCTTGTCTCTTTGCTCTCCTCCTCCTCCTCCTCTTCATTATCATCTTCATTTTCTTCCTCTTCTATCTTCATTCCCTTCCTTTTCTCTTCATTTACCTCCTCCTCCTCCTCCTCCTCCTCCTTAGCGTTTGTCCCACAAATTCACAGGGTCTGCTTTCTTCAGTTGCCACATTAATTTCTGTAATTGCTGAGCCCCCAAACAGGCACATCCATCAAAAGTAAAATTTCTTCAACTTTGATCCTTGACTGTTCCGTCCTCTCTCCTTTATCCCTTCTGCTTTTTCATCTGCGTCTTTCTCTTCTTTGCTCAGATGACACGGTCTACATGGAAAGCGAAGAGGCTCGCGTTGAATATGTCCTGACCCAACATGGACAGATCTACCAAGGATCCAAGGACTTTTTCCTTGGCATCCCTTGGATCTTCGGGCAGGTGGGTTTCTCTCATGTGTAACATTTAAAGTGGGATTAAAGTACTATAAAGTGTAAATATATTCCTAAGGTGTAGACAAATTCCAATGTTTTATAATATGGAGTCATGAGGTTAAAGTGAAATGAGTGTCCTTGCAACTGGAACTGCATCTACTCTGGGGATACATTTACTCACTATCAATTATCTGTCTGTCTGTCTGTCTGTCTGTCTATCTATCTATCTAGCTATCATCCATCCATCCATCCAACTATCTACCTACTTACCTAAGTATCTACCTACCTACCTACCTAAGTATCTATCTATCTACCTACCAACCTATCTATCTACCAACCTAAGTATCTACCTACCAACCAAAGTATCTATCTATCTATCTATCTATCTATCTATCTATCTATCTACCTACCTAAGTGTCTATCTATCTACCTACCTAAGTATCTACCTACCTACCTAGCTAAGTATCTACCTACCTACCTAAGTATCTATCTATCCACCTATCTATCTACCTACCTACCTATCTATCTATCCACCTACCTACCTACCTACCTACCTAAGTATCTATCTACCTACCTACCTAAGTATCTATCTATCTACCTAAGTATCTACCTACCTATCTACCTACCTAAGTATCTATCCACTAGGCTTGATCGATCCATGAAAAATTTGATTCTAAACTCGTTTCAAAACTAGAGGGGGCAGTTTTTCGTTTTTGTTGCTAATAACGAATTTGGCCCCCAAAATTTTTCGAAATTAACGAAAATTCGTTATTTTCTAAATTAATTCGTTAATGGCGGACGCGCATGCGCGGTGGCCCAAAAACAGCCCGAAGGGGGGGGACTTAGGGGGCTCTCCCGCCCTCATTTTTTGAGTGATCTTCTTCAAACTTGGTACAGTGGTAGAACACATTTAACACTGATAGCTCACCAAAATGTGGAACGTTTCCCTTATCCTCTGATTTTTGGCAAATTTTCATAGCTTTTATAATAAACCATTTTTTAATAATTGCAGAAATCTGTTCCTGGTTTGAAAGTCTTATTTCCTGTTAAATTGGGTTGTCTTTACTGTGAAAGTCATTGCTCTACTTTAGAAACTTTGTTTTTGTGGCTGAAACTTTGTTAAATTGGTGTAGTCCCTGCATATGTGTGTGTGTAAAGGTATCCCTTGACGTTAAGTTCAGTCATGTCTGACTCTGGGGGTTGTGCTCACCTCCATTTCTAAGCCCAAGAGCCAGTGTTGTCCATAGACACCTCCAAGGTCATGTGGTCGGCATGACTACATGGAGTGCCATTACCTTCCCGCCACAGCGGTACCTATTCATCTACTCACATTGGCATGTTTTCAAGCTGCTAGGTTGGCAGAAGCTGGAGCTAACAGCGGGCGCTCACTCTGCTCCCGGGATTTGAACCTGGGACCTTTCAGTCTGCAAGTTCAGCAGCTCAATGGTCTTTGCCTTGGCTGCCTTCCAGATCAGGCTTATAACCAGCCTATTATGGGCCACAAATTAAAGAAAATTCAATCCCATTTAAGCACAACATGAACAGTTTTGATGCCAAAACCATAAACTCTGTTTATTAAACTCTACGATCCAAACTTTAGAACAACTTGCAAACAATTGAAGGTTAGACCACAGTAATAATAACCAATTCTATTCCTTTCCAAAATTTAAACATAAAATAGTATCTTTCTTTCCAATAGCATATAAACTTTTCCTTTCTTTACAAAACAAAATTCTAGACAGTAGCCATTTAGAAGATATTTCTATATTTTCCCTGCAAAGGATAGGGCTGCATCCCTCTGGAGACACACATGATAACCCGGACATGATATAAGGCACTTATATACGTTAAATAAACATGATGTCATTGCATATATAAAAGAAGCATGATATTAGGCAATTATAGTTGCAAATAATATAATTAAACATGTAAAAATTATACATCCATACATAAAAGAAACATGTAAAGTAACTGCATATATAAAACACAATATAAAATATGATATAAGGCAATTACAGATGTCAAAGGAACGTGATATTACATATGTAAAAAATATGATTATATGTATAAAAAAGCATGATACAAGGTGTCAGGATCTAGGCTGCTGGGCACCAATAACCATACACTGAGGCCAGATTCTATCTAATATCTTTATTAAAGGAATATATAAAGTCAATAAAAACAAGTGTAGAATAAAGTTCAGAAGCAGACCTTTCAAATGAGGCCAAATATAGTCCAGCAGATTATTGTCCAATATGAAATATTAGAGTCCAAAGATTATAATCCAATAACCGCAACACACGCTTTGCCAAGCAAAGCGTTGGGAAAACAGAAAAAGTCTTGAATCCAATGAAGCTTGACACAAGGCTGAAAGTTACTTGGAACGTGGCTGGAGCTGTGGCTAAAGGCAAAGCAACTTGAAGCATGGAACAAGATCTGTGGTAAATCCGTGAGACGAGGACAAGGCTTGGAACTAGATTCAGGAGGCAAGGAACAGGATTCGAAGTCCACACACACATGACCTCTCTCCAGGAGCTGACGAATTGACTCCGCAAGGAATCCTTCGCGCAATTTCCCTATATTGGGTCTCGTTTCCCCAAACAACAATCACTTTCCCTAGAGAACAGGGAGCGAAGGAAACCAGCTTGCAGGTGCAAGACTCCCCGTATTTTCTCAGGGGAAATACTTCTAATCAGTGGCATATTTGGCAGCAAGGCGAGCACTACTTCTAAATTTTTCTCTCGATCCTCTATCAGTCGTGTAAGCCTGTTTTCTCCCATAAGGGGGAGAGTTCCCACCAAGGTCAGGTTTAATTGGTTCTTGGACTAGAACTTCAGGCAGCTGCCAAGGCTCTGACTCCGACCGGAAATCTGGGGAAAACTCCATATTTTCCTCCTCATCTGCCACAATACTGTCAGGAATAGGACTGCAGGGCCCATGAGTCATCACACTAGGCAACTGACACATCTAAAAGAAACACAATATAATTAACCTAGGTACAACAAATGTGAAAGAAGGCAACAATATACATAAAAAAACATTTCTGGACTCACAAATGTAGTCTAAGAGAATTGGGCTTCCATTCTCCAAACCTGAAACAAAGTGGGAGGAAATGTAAAGAGTGTTAATGATGCTCGAAATCAAATGTTGTTCTTTTACAAAGTCAAACTAAAACTAAGAATAAATGCTTCGGTCTTCTCCTGATCTTCTTATCTCCTCACCTTGCGTCCAGCCGAGTTACGTCCGCACTTGCGATACAGCGACCTCTTCCCTTGGCTCAGTGGGCAGTATTTTAAAGTATGGGCCTTTTCGCCCGTGGCACCGCAGAGCGGACAGGTGTATTTGCGCAAGATGGGGCACTCCACGGTGCCGTCCATCCCCTTCAGCCGGTGGGACGAATAGACCTGCTTGGATTCCCCGTTGTGTTTGCAGAAATTGCAAATCTCCTTGTTTTGGGAAGCCTGGCCATTGGCACTACCTTTGGAGCTCTTGCTGCTGGAACTGCTTCCATTAACCCATTGTGATGCTGTTTCAAAGTTGTCCTCGTTGAGGACTAGCTGCATGTCGTACTCCATTGTGTCCCAACTCTGAGATGGAAATGGGACCTTCTTGCGTTCCGCGATGATCTCCGTAACCACTTTCGCAAGGCTCAGATAGCCCTTCCATCTGTCAAACTCCCTGAACATGGAAGGGGCATAATGTGGCACGTGCATGGCTGATCTGGAGAGCATGGTGCCAATTCTACCCTGGTGTGGACACACACTGAATGCCACATATTGGAGGCGGAGTCTTTGTTTTATATATAAGGGGAGGGGTTCCAAACCTTTCACATTGGACCCTCCCATCTATTTTTACCCTCCTTTGCCCTAGATTTAACCCCCACATGTCTAGACAATCACAGCTTTTCAAGGAAGAGTTTGGTTTTTCCAATTTTTTAACTTCGGAGGTAATGCCACAGTTTCTCCCTTGAGGCAGTGGTTCTCGACTTGTGGGTCCCCAGATGTTTTGGCCTTCAACTCCCAGAAATCCTAACAGCTGGTAAAATGGCTGGGATTTCTGGGACTTGTAGGTAAAAACACCTGGAGATCCACAGGTTGAGAAACACTGCCTTAAGGGAACGTTAGCAGTTGTGGTTCTGTTTGTCCATCCAAGAATGAGTTGAATTTCTGCCTTGGATGAAATAGCAACATTGCACATCCAACGTTTGCCAAAGTCCTGAAGGACGGATCCAGTAATGATGAAGCCTGCAAGAGTGTTATATTGCTTTTGCATGGCAGAATAGCATTGGACTGGATGGTCTCTTCTACCTTTATGATTCTATGATGTTTGGCGCCATGACTCTATGATTCTATCATTTTAGGATTCTAGGACTTTTGGGATGATTCTGTTACTTGGTTCTTTGAGTCTATGACTTTAGGGACCATGTTTCTATTATTCAATGACTTCTGTGACCATATTTCTATGACTTTTGTGACCATTCATGGGCCATCTGGCTAGTATTCCGGGACGGTAAATGATATATCGGTTACAGCATCAGATATTTCTGGATACAGTAGAGTCTCGCTTATCCAACATTAACGGGCCAGCAGAACGTTGGATAAGCAAATATGTTGGATGATAAGGAGACATTAAGGAAAAGCCTTTTGAACAGCAAATTAGGTTATTTTACAAATTAAGCCCCAAAAAATCTTGTTTAACAGCAAATTAGACAGAAAAGGTAGTTCAATACGCAGTAATATTACGTAGTAATTACGAATTTAGCAACAAAATATCACAATATATTGAAAACATTGACTACAAAAATAAGTTGGATAATCCAGAACATTGGATAAGCGAGTGTTGGATAAGTGAGACTCTACTGTATATTGTTTTTGCATGGCAGAATGGCGTTGGACTGGATGGTCTCTTCTAGCTTTATGATTATATGATGTTTGGTGCCATGTTTCTATGATTCTATCATTTTGTTGTCGAGCAATTTAGAACAGTATAGGATACCGCTAACTGTTTCTTTGAGTGGTGTTCTGTGGAAACACAACCCGCCCATCCTCCCCCGCTGATTTCATGAAAATAAAAGAAAAGAAAGAATAAGCCACATCCGGCAAGGCCCACACACTGAAATACTAGGCCGGCCATCGTTGGCCGGCAAGCTTCCCTGACTGGAAGAAATAGAGGCCGCCGCCCCAAAGAAGGGTTCTGTGCAAGATTGCACCAAGGGGTAAAGAACGACAGCCGCGAGAGAAGACAGAGGCGGTGCATCGTGGGAAACACGTCGACCACGTAGGCCGACAAGGCCCACACGTTGAAATACTAGGCGTGCCACCGTTGGCCGGCACGCTTCCCTGTGAGGAAGAAAGAGGGGCCGCCGCCCCAAAGGAGGCTTCTGTGCAAAATCGCATAAAGGGGTAAAGAACGACAGCCGGCGAGAGAAGAGAGAGGCGGTGCATCGTGGGAAACCCGACCACGTAGGCCGAGAGGCAGCAAAAAGAAAAGAAAAGAAAAGAAAAGAAAGAAAAAAGCCACAGGCAACAAGGCCCATACATTAAGCCGGGCCGGACACTGTTTGCCGGCACGCATCCCTGAGAGAGAGAGAGAGAAAAAAAACCAGAGGACACCGCCCCAAAGGAGGCTTCTGTGCAAAATAGCATAAAGGGCTAAAGAACGACAGCCGGCGAGAGAAGAGAGAGGCGGTACATCGGGGAAACTCGGCCACGTAGGCCGAGAGGCAGCAAAGACCAAAGAAAAGACAGAAAAAGCCACCGCCAAAAAGGCCCACACTATAAAATACTAGGCCGGCCACCGTTGGCCGGCACGATTCCCAGACAGGAAGAAAGAGGGGACGCCGCCCCAAAGGAGGCTTCGGTGCAAACTCGCATAAAGGGGTAAAGAACGACAGCCGAGAGAGAAGAGAGAGGCGGTGCATCGGGGGAAACTCGGCCACGTAGGCCGAGAGGCAGCAAAGACCAAAGAAAAGACAGAAAAAGCCACCGCCAAAAAGGCCCACACTTTAAAATACTAGGCCGGCCACCGTTGGCCGGCACCCTTCCCAGAGAAAGAGAGAGAAGAACAAAAAAAAGGAAATGTGGGCCCAAGCCCCTCAGACCCGGGGGGCCGGCCACCGTTGGCCGGCCCCACGCCCACACGCCGCAACCCACGGGGAAGGGCAGGCTTTCTTCACGTCTGCTTGCAAAATGTGGGCCCAAGCCCCTCAGACCCGGGGGGCCGGCCACCGTTGGCCGGCCCCACGCCCACACGCCGCAACCCACGGGGAAGGGCAGGCTTTCTTCACGTCTGCTTGCAAAATGTGGGCCCAAGCCCCTCAGACCCGGGGGGCCGGCCACCGTTGGCCGGCCCCACGCCCACACCGCTGAACCCACAGGGGGAAGGGCATGCTTTCTTCACGTCTGCTTGCAAAATGTGGGCCCAAGCCCCTCAGACCCGGGGGGCCGGCCACCGTTGGCCGGCCCCACGACCACACTGCTGAACCCAGAGGGGGAAGGGCATGCTTTCTTCACGTCTGCTTTCAAAATGTGGGCCCAAGCCCCTCAGACCCGGGGGGCCGGCCACCGTTGGCCGGCCCCACGCCCACACCGCTGAACCCAGAGGGGGAAGGGCATGCTTTCTTCACGTCTGCTTTCAAAATGTGGGCCCAAGCCCATCAGACCCGGGGGGCCGGCCACCGTTGGCCGGCCCCACGCCCACACACCACAACCCATGACACAAAGATACACTCCATAACAGCAAACCGTCTAGCCTCTGGAAAAATCTAGCCATTTCTGTAGTCAATGATTCCATTATATTGTGATATTTTGCAGCTAAATTCATAAAGTAAGCAATAGCAACATATCATTTCAGCATATAGAACGACTTCTTATGTCTCCTTGGTTGTATAACATGCATTTATGGTGCTTTATTTGGAAAATAATAACCTGATATGATGTGTTATATGCTTTTCTTCAACAAGTCCAATCCAAGAAATTTGCTTATTTCAGCACTGGTTGGCCCGTTCGGCTTTGATCAGTGAGACTCTTCTGTGTTCATGTTGGGTCAATAAGACATAAGATATAACTGAAGTCACAGTCAGCATACAGCATTACCAGCTTAAAAAACAGTGGTGTAAAAACACGGCTCTAGTCCGAGGACTGAAGAGGAGGTAGTTTGACAGTTAAAAAACTATACAGTGCGAAATACTATTGGGCTGTCAAGCTATTCTTAAATAGGCTACAAACGACCACACAGACCTATAATGCTTTTTGGAGGAGGAAGGTTTAAAGGCTCTGATGTTAGGCACATGTTTCCATGCAGTTCCACTGCAGGTAAGACTAGTGTGTTCTTCAGGGGTTATTAAAGTTCTCCTGCAGATGACCTGGATAGAGGGAAATGACTTCAGTTGGTATACATAAAGTTTAAGTAAACTTGAGGAAGTACAATTATGAAAGATATAGTGTGTAATGTAGTAGAAAGTAATTCAAAGTAGAAACAAAGCAGAAATGTTGATTCCAAAGGAAACATGAAGCCATTATTAAGTAATTGTTTTTAATAGCAAAAGAGATTCTGAGTGGATTGATTCTCTACTTCTTACTCTGCGTAAGATTATCATCACATGCTCTCGACTACACCCGCACAAGGCAATGGTACAGTGAAAGAAGACAATTTTGAGAAGTGGTAAAGGCCAAGGTGTCCCACTTCTTTCAGTGATTCTGCGTGCGCGGCCAGAGGGTGAGGGGAACCAAAGGCGGCCGTTCTGCCGCCACATCGTTGAGTACACTTCCTTTTAAGGTGAATGGGACACTGTCCCACAGTCTGTGATCACTCCACCCTCGTTATTACCAACAGACCAGCAAGAAACATTTTCCACGAGACGGAACTTGCGCCCACTCCTTGAAAGCAGCCGCAAAGGCACACGCCCTGACGGGCAATCGGCAACGTCCGTGTGCGCGGACAGTGGGCAAGGGGAACCAAAGGCGGCCGTTCCGCAGCAACATCGTCAATCACAACCTCTCAGGGTGATGGGAGACTGTACCACTGTCTTTGATCGTTCCACCCTCTTCTATCGTTTTACCCAAAGGCCAGCAAAAGGCAGTTCCCACTCTGGGTAACCTGCGCCCACACATTGCAAGCAGCCGCAAAGGAACACGCCCTGAAGGGGGAAGGGCATATACAAAGACCCCACCCTGAGCCAGCCGGCCACAGTTGGCCGGCATGCATCCCGGAGAATTCGGCACGGCCCTCCCACAAAGTTTTTTGTTTTTGCGACTTAAGCCTCTACCCACAGCAACACTCCACCACCCCAGGGGAAGGCCGTGTACCTCTTCTATCGTCCTGCCAACAAGCCAGCAAAAGGCAGTTCCCACTCTGGGTAACCTGCGCCCACACATTGCAAGCAGCCGCAAAGGAACACGCCCTGAAGGGGGAAGGGCATATACCTCTAGAGTCTGGCGTCACGTAGTCCGAGAGGCAGCAAAAAGAAAAGAAAAGTAAGGGAAAAAAACAAAGGGCAGCAAAGACCCCACCCTGAGCCAGCCGGCCACAGTTGGCCGGCATGCATCCCGGAGAATTCGGCACGGCCCTCCCACAAAGTTTTTTGTTTTTGCGATTTAAGCCTCTACCCACAGCAACACTCCACCACCCCAGGGGAAGGCCGTGTACCTCTTCTATCGTCCTGCCAACAAGCCAGCAAAAGGCAGTTCCCACTCTGGGTAACCTGCGCCCACACATTGCAAGCAGCCGCAAAGGAACACGCCCTGAAGGGGGAAGGGCATATACAAAGACCCCACCCTGAGCCAGCCGGCCACAGTTGGCCGGCATGCATCCCGGAGAATTCGGCACGGCCCTCCCACAAAGTTTTTTGTTTTTGCGACTTAAGCCTCTACCCACAGCAACACTCCACCACCCCAGGGGAAGGCCGTGTACCTCTTCTATCGTCCTGCCAACAAGCCAGCAAAAGGCAGTTCCCACTCTGGGTAACCTGCGCCCACACATTGCAAGCAGCCGCAAAGGAACACGCCCTGAAGGGGGAAGGGCATATACCTCTAGAGTCTGGCGTCACGTAGTCCGAGAGGCAGCAAAAAGAAAAGAAAAGTAAGGGAAAAAAACAAAGGGCAGCAAAGACCCCACCCTGAGCCAGCCGGCCACAGTTGGCCAGCATGCATCCCGGAGAATTCGGCACGGCCCTCCCACAAAGTTTTTTGTTTTTGCGACTTAAGCCTCAACCCACAGCAACACCCCACCACCCAAGGGGAAGGCCGTGTACCTCTTCTATCGTTTTCCCAACAAGCCAGCAAAAGGCAATTCCCACTCGGCGTAACCTGCGCCCAAACATCTAAAGCAGCCGCAAGGCACACGTCCTGAAGGGGGAACGGCACCCTCTGCGTGCCAGGTCAAAGGGGGAGGGGACCCAAAAGCGGCCGTTTAACGACCACAGCGTAGACCACGGCATATAAAGGAGAAGGGACACTAGACAACCATTTGGAGAAATGCTGGCAAAGGCGGAGGAGTACCACTGTCTTTGATGATTCCCCCCTCCGAGTTATAAAGGCACCCTCCGCGTAAGCGGGCAGAGGGCTAGGGGACCCAAAGGCGGCCGTCCCATGACCACTGCGGCAACCACACCCGCTCTAGACAATGGGACACTGAAAGATGACAAATTAGAGAAGTTCTGTCCCAAGTCGAGGTGTAGTAATTCCAGTGGATAAAGACATCCTCAAAGGTTCAGATGGACAGATAGTATACCTCTGTAAAGTGAGAGTCTGGCGTATTCCATTTCCTACACCTGAAATGATTATCTGAAGTATCCACATCAAATATAACAGTGCTCTTTCTGTACAGGAGCTGCGAGGATCTGTAGAAGACCAAACAGTCCTGGCTCGTGATGGTAATATTTCCCCCCCCCCCCCCAAATAAAAAGGGAATTGAATGAAATCCGAACAGAACACAAAGAGGAAGCATTATCTACCTTGGCTTTTATGGTCTAATTTTCCACAGAATATCCTTCAACCTCTACAGAGCCAGTATTACATGAGAGAAAACGTTTTGTAACTTCCGAATACAGAGATGGGCCAAAAGTATATTAAGTTCAACAGGGACAAATGAAAGATAGTACTTCTCTCCGCGATGGTTGTTCGGGAGTGGAACTGTCTCCCCCGGACTGTGTTGGAGGCCCCTTCTTTTGAAGCTTTTAAGCATAGGCTCGATGGCCATCTGTCGGGGATGCTTTGAATGATACTTCCTGCGTCTTTCTTGGGGGAGAACTCGATGGCCCATGAGTTCTATTCCAACTCTACTTTTCTATGATTCCATGATTACATGATTCGTGAAACGGCCCCTTGAGATGGATGAACCCAAAAACGTCAGTGGGGCAACGTTGAGTGATGAAAAAGAGGAGAAAGGAAGGGAAAAGAGAGAGGAAAGCATTGTAGGATAGAGGAGAGAGTTGTTGGACAGAGTCCAAAGGGGCCACCCCCCCGCCCGGACGCCCAAAAAATTGGCCAAAGTTACTCTGAAGCAGAGTTGGTTAAAGGAGGAGAACTGTTGCTCTAGGAGCAGTCGGTCTCAAAATCCAAATCTGGGAAATTCAACACAGGAAGGTTGGCCTTCAGGAAAACAAGTTTCTCAACTGTTTGAGGGTCCAGCAAGCTGCGGTGGGGCGTGACTACATCTCCCGCTATGCTGAAGACCCTTTCGCTCTGGACGCTGGTGGGAGGACAGCTGAGGAACTGGCGGGCTACGTGCGACAGATCCGGCCACATGTGTTCGCGTGAAGCCCAATAGGACAATGGATCACAAGAAATTATCTCAGGAGGCTCCTCAAAGTACCTGTTGACCGAGCATTCGGCCGAGTCTACCTTTTGAGCAGAAGCCAGCAAAGAGGATTCTTCAGAGCAGGCAAGTATGGCCACCGTCTCTGCAAAGAAAACGTTTCCTGTTCGCGGCTGGAGATCCGTATCCCTACGGCAACCCCCTACCGGCTCCGCGGGACTTTCCGTCTCGCCACTAGCGCTAGTGCTTGGGGTGACAGGCAGTTCTGGAAGAGGGGCCGCTGTGCCCGTTTCCTCCACCCTGGCAGCAAAGACCTCCCTCACAAGGTCAACAAGTTGGGCCTTCCACATGGTAAAGTCTTTTGGGCAGACGTTGTACTTTAGCCGTGGATCACACAAGGCCGCCAGCATATGGACCTTGCTGGAAAGAAGTGGCTCTAGCCGTTTCCGTACAGCAAAGGACAACCTCCTCACCACCTCCTGGACCGGCGGTGTCAGCGGTCCAGCCAGGGAGTCCATTGTTCGACCGGCCCCAAGCCTTTCTAGGTGCCTCCTTAGCCTCAAGACCATGGGCACTGCCTGGCTCAGAAGAGCTTTTGATTCCGAAAGTGTCTCAGTGGCATGTTTGAATGGCTTTAGTACGTCTACTAGCTGGGAGATGGTGTCCCACTCTTGCTTAGTTGGAACAAGCTTGCTAACAGGCGCAACCAAAGTGAGGGAGATGCCGTGTACCGCCTTCTGCTGCTCGACCATGCGTTCGAGCATTTTTAAGGTTGAATTCCACCGAGTCGAGACGTCCTGGAGCAGCTTGTGCTGCGGGAGGCCTTCAAGGCTCTGCCTGTCTCTCAG
Organism: Anolis carolinensis; assembly: GCF_035594765.1. Classification (NCBI taxonomy): domain Eukaryota; kingdom Metazoa; phylum Chordata; class Lepidosauria; order Squamata; family Anolidae; genus Anolis; species Anolis carolinensis. Next base: position 253,227,639 of record NC_085844.1, on the reverse strand, counting down.
CTGCCGGGCTGCCTTGATGCTCCGGTGGAAGTAGCCCGCGATCTTTCTACAGCGCTCGATCAGCAGGGAGATGTTTGTGTTGCTGCCCGACTGCTCTTCCTGGCTCTTTAAACCTTCCTTGACGGTATTGTGAAGCAAGTGGGCCATGCAGGACACATTCTGAAACCCGGCACTTTCAACCGCTTTGATCATATTTTTCCCTGCGTCCGTCACCATAAAGCCCCTCCTCATTTCTTCCGGCCTACACTGCATCCATTCCCCCATCATGTTTTCCAGATAGTTGCAGATGGTCTCTGCCTTGTGATCACGATCAACTACCTCCAATGCGAGGAGTGCCCAACGATGGGATGTATCCATAGTGCCTTCCTTCTCCCACCAATGTGCCGTGAGAGAGAGGTAGGAGTGGCCTCCTCCCAAGCTTGACCAAATATCAGAGGTAAAATGGATGTGTCCTCCCATGGCGGTACGCAACATCTGGATAATGCGTTCCTTACAGCCCTCGTACAAGCCGGGGATTACTTTTCTGGAAAAGGTGTGACGGGAGGGGATTTTGTAGCGGGGGCACAGTCGTTTCATAAGGCGTACAAAGCCTTCTTGTTCTACCAGGCGGAAGGGATGGTGATCTAGGGCAATCATCTCTCCCACAGTTTGGGTTATCTGCTGGGGTGTGAGCAATGTTTCCCCCGTTTTCTTTCTGTGTAATGGAATGGCCCAATCCTCCAAGGTGGACTGTGTTCGCCTTCCACTATCTTCACCTGGTGAACTTTGCGTGCTAAGGCTGCCACTGGAAGGGCTTGCAGTTCCCCCTCCCAGTGAAATGGAGGGATGGTGTCGCTTCATGTGAGAGCTCAACCCCGAGGTCGCAAGATGTCTCGTGTCTCTGCCTCTGCTGATATTTGCCCCACAGTGTCTACAAACTGCCAAAGTAGAACTCTGAGAGTGGACATGGAAATGGTCCCAAATAAATGACCTTGGCCTCCCCACAGCCACTGTGGCGACGCCCTCAGAGATGGGAGTCGTGGGCACCCTTTCAGCAGCATGAGAAAGTCTACGTTTTGATGGTAGTACCTCCTCTACCTCCTCCTCACTGTCAGTAGCTGGGGGAGGGGTGGGGTTATCTATATCCTCACTATCCACCACCTGTAGTTCCAGGACGGCAACACCTGTATGTTCCAATGATCGTCCAGTTGTCTCAGCTCCATGCGACAGCCGGCTCCGGGTGGATGCCTGTGAACTGTCTGCATTAGAACAGCCTGGTTCTTCATCAAGTCCACCCACTCCCATAGTTCGGCGTTCCAGACGTATGGGACCCACCTTAACTTTTTTGGCCCCCCACAGTGTCCTGGCCGTGGCTTGACCACTACCAGGACTTGCTCCCCCAGACCCGCGTACAGCTGAGCGCTTCATGACAAGGGGAGTGTTTTCAGGTAACAGAAGGGATGATGGTAAGGTGTTGTGTTACTGGTGGGAAATATTTGTTGAATCTTGATTGGCAACGTGTTATATTCTGGCCAATTTACTGTTGCAAAAGCGTAGTCTATAACATTTAGTTAGTTTTATTTATTTACAAGGGGATACCTGTACTTTCCAGTTCTACAGGAAAGTATGGGATATGCAACTCTTTCCCAAAGTTGGCTTGGGAAAATCAGGAAGCGTCCCTGGCAGACACACACCCACGCAGCCCTGGAGGTGTTTGAGACTGGGAAAGGCAAGGCACAAAGGCAAGCTTTTATTTTCCCCAAAGGAGTTGTATTTTGAACAGGATGGGATATGCAACTCTTTCCCAAAGCGTTCCTGGCAGACACACACACCAGGCAAGGCACAAAGGCAAGCTTTTATTTTCCCGAAAGGAGTTGTATTTTGAACAGGATGGGATATGCAACTCTTTCCCAAAGCGTTCCTGGCAGACACACACACAAGGCAAGGCACAAAGGGAACCTTTTCTTTCCCCAAAAGGAGTTGTATTTTGAACAGGATGGGATATGCAACTCTTTCCCAAAGCGTTCCTTGCAGACACACACACAAGGCAAGGCACAAAGGGAACCTTTTCTTTCCCCAAAAGGAGTTGTATTTTGAACAGGATGGGATATGCAACTCTTTCCCAAAGCGTTCCTGGCAGACACACACACCAGGCAAGGCACAAAGGCAAGCTTTTATTTTCCCCGAAAGGAGTTGTATTTTGAACAGGATGGGATATGCAACTCTTTCCCAAAGCGTTCCTGGCAGACACACACACAAGGCAAGGCACAAAGGGAACCTTTTCTTTCCCCGAAAGGAGTTGTATTTTGAACAGGATGGGATATGCAACTCTTTCCCAAAGCGTTCCTTGCAGACACACACACAAGGCAAGGCACAAAGGGAACCTTTTCTTTCCCCGAAAGGAGTTGTATTTTGAACAGGATGGGATATGCAACTCTTTCCCAAAGCGTTCCTGGCAGACACACACACAAGGCAAGGCACAAAGGGAACCTTTTTTTTCCCCAAAAGGAGTTGTATTTTGAACAGGATGGGATATGCAACTCTTTCCCAAAGCGTTCCTTGCAGACACACACACAAGGCAAGGCACAAAGGGAACCTTTTCTTTCCCCGAAAGGAGTTGTATTTTGAACAGGATGGGATATGCAACTCTTTCCCAAAGCGTTCCTGGCAGACACACACACAAGGCAAGGCACAAAGGGAACCTTTTCTTTCCCCAAAAGGAGTTGTATTTTGAACAGGATGGGATATGCAACTCTTTCCCAAAGCGTTCCTGGCAGACACACACACCAGGCAAGGCACAAAGGCAAGCTTTTATTTTCCCGAAAGGAGTTGTATTTTGAACAGGATGGGATATGCAACTCTTTCCCAAAGCGTTCCTGGCAGACACACACACAAGGCAAGGCACAAAGGGAACCTTTTCTTTCCCCAAAAGGAGTTGTATTTTGAACAGGATGGGATATGCAACTCTTTCCCAAAGCGTTCCTTGCAGACACACACACAAGGCAAGGCACAAAGGGAACCTTTTCTTTCCCCAAAAGGAGTTGTATTTTGAACAGGATGGGATATGCAACTCTTTCCCAAAGCGTTCCTGGCAGACACACACACCAGGCAAGGCACAAAGGCAAGCTTTTCTTTCCCCGAAAGGAGTTGTATTTTGAACAGGATGGGATATGCAACTCTTTCCCAAAGCGTTCCTGGCAGACACACACACAAGGCAAGGCACAAAGGCAAGCTTTTCTTTCCCCAAAAGGAGTTGTATTTTGAACAGGATGGGATATGCAACTCTTTCCCAAAGCGTTCCTGGCAGACACACACACAAGGCAAGGCACAAAGGGAACCTTTTTTTTCCCCAAAAGGAGTTGTATTTTGAACAGGATGGGATATGCAACTCTTTCCCAAAGCGTTCCTGGCAGACACACACACAAGGCAAGGCACAAAGGGAACCTTTTCTTTCCCCGAAAGGAGTTGTATTTTGAACAGGATGGGATATGCAACTCTTTCCCAAAGCGTTCCTGGCAGACACACACACCAGGCAAGGCACAAAGGCAAGCTTTTATTTTCCCCGAAAGGAGTTGTATTTTGAACAGGATGGGATATGCAACTCTTTCCCAAAGCGTTCCTGGCAGACACACACACAAGGCAAGGCACAAAGGGAACCTTTTCTTTCCCCAAAAGGAGTTGTATTTTGAACAGGATGGGATATGCAACTCTTTCCCAAAGCGTTCCTGGCACACACACACCAGGCAAGGCACAAAGGCAAGCTTTTATTTTCCCCGAAAGGAGTTGTATTTTGAACAGGATGGGATATGCAACTCTTTCCCAAAGCGTTCCTGGCAGACACACACACCAGGCAAGGCACAAAGGCAAGCTTTTATTTTCCCCGAAAGGAGTTGTATTTTGAACAGGATGGGATATGCAACTCTTTCCCAAAGCGTTCCTGGCAGACACACACACAAGGCAAGGCACAAAGGGAACCTTTTCTTTCCCCAAAAGGAGTTGTATTTTGAACAGGATGGGATATGCAACTCTTTCCCAAAGCGTTCCTGGCAGACACACACACCAGGCAAGGCACAAAGGCAAGCTTTTCTTTCCCCGAAAGGAGTTGTATTTTGAACAGGATGGGATATGCAACTCTTTCCCAAAGCGTTCCTGGCAGACACACACACAAGGCAAGGCACAAAGGCAAGCTTTTCTTTCCCCGAAAGGAGTTGTATTTTGAACAGGATGGGATATGCAACTCTTTCCCAAAGCGTTCCTGGCAGACACACACACCAGGCAAGGCACAAAGGCAAGCTTTTCTTTCCCCGAAAGGAGTTGTATTTTGAACAGGATGGGATATGCAACTCTTTCCCAAAGCGTTCCTGGCAGACACACACACAAGGCAAGGCACAAAGGCAAGCTTTTCTTTCCCCAAAAGGAGTTGTATTTTGAACAGGATGGGATATGCAACTCTTTCCCAAAGCGTTCCTGGCAGACACACACACAAGGCAAGGCACAAAGGGAACCTTTTCTTTCCCCAAAAGGAGTTGTATTTTGAACAGGATGGGATATGCAACTCTTTCCCAAAGCGTTCCTGGCAGACACACACACAAGGCAAGGCACAAAGGCAAGCTTTTCTTTCCCCAAAAGGAGTTGTATTTTGAACAGGATGGGATATGCAACTCTTTCCCAAAGCGTTCCTGGCAGACACACACACAAGGCAAGGCACAAAGGGAACCTTTTTTTTCCCCAAAAGGAGTTGTATTTTGAACAGGATGGGATATGCAACTCTTTCCCAAAGCGTTCCTGGCAGACACACACACAAGGCAAGGCACAAAGGGAACCTTTTTTTTCCCCAAAAGGAGTTGTATTTTGAACAGGATGGGATATGCAACTCTTTCCCAAAGCGTTCCTGGCAGACACACACACAAGGCAAGGCACAAAGGGAACCTTTTCTTTCCCCAAAAGGAGTTGTATTTTGAACAGGATGGGATATGCAACTCTTTCCCAAAGCGTTCCTGGCAGACACACACACAAGGCAAGGCACAAAGGGAACCTTTTCTTTCCCCAAAAGGAGTTGTATTTTGAACAGGATGGGATATGCAACTCTTTCCCAAAGCGTTCCTGGCAGACACACACACCAGGCAAGGCACAAAGGCAAGCTTTTCTTTCCCCGAAAGGAGTTGTATTTTGAACAGGATGGGATATGCAACTCTTTCCCAAAGCGTTCCTGGCAGACACACACACAAGGCAAGGCACAAAGGCAAGCTTTTCTTTCCCCAAAAGGAGTTGTATTTTGAACAGGATGGGATATGCAACTCTTTCCCAAAGCGTTCCTGGCAGACACACACACAAGGCAAGGCACAAAGGGAACCTTTTTTTTCCCCAAAAGGAGTTGTATTTTGAACAGGATGGGATATGCAACTCTTTCCCAAAGCGTTCCTGGCAGACACACACACAAGGCAAGGCACAAAGGGAACCTTTTCTTTCCCCAAAAGGAGTTGTATTTTGAACAGGATGGGATATGCAACTCTTTCCCAAAGCGTTCCTGGCAGACACACACACAAGGCAAGGCACAAAGGGAACCTTTTCTTTCCCCAAAAGGAGTTGTATTTTGAACAGGATGGGATATGCAACTCTTTCCCAAAGCGTTCCTTGCAGACACACACACAAGGCAAGGCACAAAGGGAACCTTTTCTTTCCCCAAAAGGAGTTGTATTTTGAACAGGATGGGATATGCAACTCTTTCCCAAAGCGTTCCTGGCAGACACACACACCAGGCAAGGCACAAAGGCAAGCTTTTATTTTCCCCGAAAGGAGTTGTATTTTGAACAGGATGGGATATGCAACTCTTTCCCAAAGCGTTCCTGGCAGACACACACACAAGGCAAGGCACAAAGGGAACCTTTTCTTTCCCCGAAAGGAGTTGTATTTTGAACAGGATGGGATATGCAACTCTTTCCCAAAGCGTTCCTGGCAGACACACACACAAGGCAAGGCACAAAGGGAACCTTTTCTTTCCCCAAAAGGAGTTGTATTTTGAACAGGATGGGATATGCAACTCTTTCCCAAAGCGTTCCTGGCAGACACACACACAAGGCAAGGCACAAAGGGAACCTTTTCTTTCCCCAAAAGGAGTTGTATTTTGAACAGGATGGGATATGCAACTCTTTCCCAAAGCGTTCCTGGCAGACACACACACACCCGTAGCCCAGGGGAAGGCAAGGCACAAAGGCAAGCTTTTATTTTCCCCGAAGGAGTTGTATTTTGAACAGGAAAAACACCCACAGGACAGCCCTTTGCAAGTTTGCAACAACAAAAGAAATAGAAAGACCTAAGACCCATACCACCAAACTCAGCCACAGACCACCCCACCTTTTCTCCTCTCCTGGTCTTCACACAGCCATGCTGTGACGCAGCAATGTTTCCTGCCTGCCTGCACCAATCTACCCTTCCACCCTCTCCAAAAGTCCCAGTGCGACTGAGCCACGAGGCGTGTGCACGCTGTTTTCATTAAGCACGTCCTACCAGCCCCTCCCCCTGGTTAAACGTGCTCTCTGATTGGCTACAAGGTGCAAACAACACACTAGATTGCCCCAGTGGACTTAAAAAAGTTTGGATGATTTGCCAAAGCATTTTTTAAAAACGAAAAAAAAGGCGCCATTACGGAAAACGGCCAATCGCGGTTCGAAACCGCGATATCCAGGCGTGTGGACAGCCAAGATTCAATATTGCTTCAAAAAATCCGAAAATAACGAATCAATAACGGTAAACGGGGAAAACGAATTATTTGAGCAAGCCTACTATCCACCTACCTATCTACCTACCTAGCTATCTGCTATGTGCACTATCTATCTACCAGCTATCATCTTCTAGCATGCTCTCATCTCTCTCTCTTATCTCTCTTTTCTATCTTAACTCACCCTCTTTATCTATCACCTGTCTATCATCTATCTATCTATCTATCTGTTCTCTATCTTTCTATTTTCTATTTCCTTCTATGTCTATTATCTCTCTCTCCTATCTATCTATCTATCTATCTATCTATCTATCTATCTATCTATCTATCCTCTATCTTTCTATTTCCTATTTCCTTTTATTTTTACCTATCTTCTGCCTTGTCTATCATATATCTCCCCTATGTGGTCTCTTCCAACTCTACTATTCTATGATTCTATGATTCTATGATTCTATCTATTATCAATCTGTTTCTCTTTTATCCATCTATATTCACCTGGGCCGGGCTTTAGCACAGCTAGTTAATCAGCAGCTGCAATAAACCTTACCAGTCGAAAGGTTGGCATTTTGAAGCCTGGGTCGGGGTGAGCACCTGACCTTCAGCCCAGCTCACGGCCCACCTAAGAAGTTAGAAAACAGCCGTGAGTAGATAAATTAGGTACCGCTTAGGGGGAAAGGTATTTTATAATACTAGATATTGCCAGCGATCAAAGAAAGGAGGAAATCTGTCATCATGGGCTCTTTGACAGAGAGGATGGAGCAACAGCACCCCCCTGTGGCCGGAATCGAGCACAACCTCCAAGGCGCCGAAGAAGGGAAATGCCTATAAATACCTCTATCTGTTGTCTGTCTTGTCTGTATAACGAAATTGAATGTTTGCCATATATGTGTGTTCTTTGATCTGCCCTGAGTCTCCTTCGGGGCGAGAAGGGCGGAATATAAATGCTGTAAATAAATAAATAAATAAATAAATAAATAAATAAATAAAAATATTCTCTCTCTTTATCTGCCTATCTTTCTATGGGCTATCCATCATTTATCTATCTTATATTTCTATTAATCCTCTCTTTCTCCCTCCCTCTCTCCCTATTCTGAGTCACCCTAAGCCTGCCTCCCCACTGCTTCAATGCAAATTTTGAAAATTTCAGTTTTCAACCACATATTTTTTTTTCTTATTTGCTAGCTTTGGTGTTCATCCTTGGAAGGAGATGCTCTAGGCAGCCATATATGCATTGTAAAGCTACAACTTCCACAATTCCATCGCATTGAGCCATGGAAGTTAAAGTGAGGCCAAACTGCATTCCTTTTACAGTGTGGATGTACCCAGAGATGCACACTCCATGTATGTGTGGAGGATTATTTTCTATTAGTCCTTTATGCCCAGTGCCTTTTGCAGGGCAAGGACCATACAAAGGTGTTTGTTCATCCTGTTTTCCATCTTCTCCCAGTTTGAAGAAGGGATTGTGGACATCTGCCTGCAGCTGCTGGACACCAACCCCAAATTCCTCCTCAACCAGGACAAGGACTGCTCCCGCCGCAACAGCCCCGTCTACGTCAGCCGAGTGGTCAGCGCCATGGTGAGTAGGTGGCCCAAAGGTCATGGGATCATAGCTGTGGCCATTGCATTTCAGTCTGAACTTTAAAGAAGCAAACTTTGCAGTCTATTTATTTATTTATCGTATTCATATTCCGCTCTTTTCACCCCGAAGGGGACTCAGGGTGGATCACAATGCACATATACATGACAAACATTCAATGCCGTACGACAGAGGCAATTTAATATTTTCCAGCTTCCTGCTTCATGAGGGTATGTTCAATTCCAGCCACAGGGGGAGCTGCTGCTTCATCATCCACTGTGACACTGAGTCCTTGATGGTAGTACTTCCTCATTCCTATCTGCATGCTGCTGGACGATTTTTTATGGTGTTGTAAATTAGTTAAATTAGCCTCCCTGCATAAGTGGTACCTAAATTTCCTACTTGATAGATGCAACTATCTTTTGGGTTGCTTAGGTCAACAACAAGCTGGGCTATTTAATGGTCAGGCGCTCAATCCGACCCGGGCTGGCTTCGAACTCATGACCTCTCGGTCAGTAGTGATTTATTGCAGCTGGCTACTAACCAGCTGCGCCACAGCCCAGTTGGAAGAGTTCCTCAAAATATCTAGTCCCACGCCATTCTGCAAGGCAGGAAGACACAATCCAAGCCCTCCCAACAGATGGCCATCTAGTCTCAGTTTAAACCCTCCTGAGAAGGATATCCACTGGACTCCCAGGCAGCAGCGGTTTCCACAGTTGAACAGCTCTAACCCTCAGGAAGTTCTTCCTAATGTTTTGGTGGAATCTCTTGTCCTGCAGTTTGAACCCATTGTTCCATTGTGTCCTAGTCTCTGGCACAGCAGAAAATAAGATGTGGGTGAAACGTCAGGAGAGAATGCTTCTGGAACAAGGCTATACAGCCCAGAAATACACAACAATCCCAGAAAATAAGCCTTTCTCCTCCTCAGTGTGGCATCCTTTCAAATGATTCACTTTCTGTTCTCCCTTTTGTTTCTCCCTGATGCCATTCTTCCAGGTTCTGATTTTCTTAGGGTGGTGTCTTCAGTCTTTGCCAGATTCCAGTTGTACACCAATCATACAATTTTGTTCAATCCACACAATTCCACACACAAAACTGGGTGGAAACCCTGAGTAGAACTCTGTGGCTCTGATCCGCTCATCTTTCTTGATCTGAAGGTGAATTGCAATGATGACAATGGCATCCTCTATGGACGATGGGACAACCAGTACGAGGATGGCATGAGTCCCTTATCCTGGAATGGAAGTGTGGACATCCTTCGGAGGTGGGAGAAGTTCGGGTGCCAACCGGTCCGTTATGGGCAGTGCTGGGTCTTTGCCGCTGTGGCTTGCACAGGTGAGGAACCTTGAAAAAGAGGGACACAGTTCAGCACATTATCTTCATGAACTCCCTGTGTCGTTCTCTCCCAAAGTTTAAGGAAGTTTCTCTTTCTGGACTAAAACTCCCGGTGTATCTACACCAGGGGTCCTCAAACTTTTAAAGTGGAGGGCCAGTTCATGGTCCGTCAGATTGTTGAGGGGCCGAATTATCATTTGAAAAACAAAAAACAAAAAACAAACGAATTCCTATATACACTGCACATGTCTTATTTGTAGTGCAAAAAAACCCCCCAACAACAATCATTTATTTATTTATTTATTTGCTACATTTATACTCTACCCTCTCTTACCCCAAAGGGGACTCAGAGCAGCTTATTGTAATATGCCACTATACTGTAATATATAATATATAATAAATATTATATTGTATTATTATTAGCATTATATTGTATTACATTGCAACATTGCTATCAGTATTATATGTATACACAATATATTATGTTATTAGCATAGCACAATATTAGCATTATATATTACTATATTGTACTATACCATATTATTCTTAGTAATATTTAATATATAATATATAATAAGTAGTATTATGTTATACAATATTATTACATTGTATTATTATTATTAGCCGCCCTGAGTCCCCTACTGGGTGAGAAGGGTGGGGTAGAATAATAATAATAATAATAATAATAATAATAATAATAATAATAATAACAACAACAACAACAATTTTATTTTTATACCCCCACCACCATCTCCCCAGAGGGACTTTGGGCGGCTCACAGATATAAAACAAGCATACAATGGTATCAAATACAAAAAACACACAAATAAGATTAAAAGGCATAAAATAAAATCACAGTCATTATAAAACACATGATAAAACACAGCAATAAAATCATACAATGGACTGGGCAAAGTGCACTGAGTGAAATTTGTAAACATGAAGGAAGTTAAGGTGCTATAAGTACTGAAATACTGTAATAAATAAATAAATAAATATTACATTGTATTACATTATAATATTATCAATATTATATGTATATACAATATATTATATTATTACCGTATAACAATATTAGTAAATGAATGAACAATACAATATTTCAAAATAAAAATAATTTTAACCAACATAAACCTATCAGGATTTCAATGGGAAGTGTGGGCCTGCTTCTGCCCAATGAGATAATCAAGTTATGTAGGATTGTTGTTGTTGTGCCTTCATGTCATTTCAGACTTTAAACAAGCCTAAGTCTAAAACTGAGGCTGGGGGCCAAGTAAATGACCTTGGAGGTCATCCAGCCCCCGGGCCTTAGTTTGGGGACCCCTGATCTACACTGTAGAGTGAATGCAGTTTGATGCCACGATCACTGCCAGGGTTCAAGGCTGTGGAATCCTGAGAGTTGTAGTTTTGTAGCCTTTGGAAGTTGATCTGCTTAGGGTGCATCTATACTGTAGAAATAATGCAGTTTGATACTACACTCACTGCTATGGGATGCTGGGAGTTCTAATTTGTTGAGGCAACCCCATTCTTTGGCAGAGAAGGATAAGGACCTTATAAAACTACAACTCCCAGGATTCAGATCATCACTACACCATACTGAAATCCAGCATGGTAGGTATAGTGGTTTGAATGTTTAGATTGCCACACTGCAGGAGTTGGGTTTGAATGAATGAATGATTGAAAAACTTGATTGTCATTGTGCTATTGCACACACACCACAAAACAACACACCCATCCCTCCACACCTCAACCACCACCGCACAGCCCCCAATGCCACATTAATGTGAAAGGTCCCAGGCTCAAATCCCAGGAGCGGAATGAGCGCCCGCTCTTAGCCCCAGCTCCTGCCAACCTAGCAGTTCAAAAACATGCAAATGTGAGTAGATCAATAGGTACCGCTCCGGCAGGAAGGTAATGGCGCTCCATGCAGTCATGCCTGTGACCACATGACCTAGGAGGTGTCTACGGACAACACCGGCTCTTCGGCTTAGAAATGGAGATGAGCACCAACCCCCAGAGTCGGTCACGACTGGACTTCAGGTCAGGGGAAACCTTTACCTTTAACCTATGGAGTTCAATATAGTTACAGCTCTAGGATAAAAGCTATCTCTCGCTTCTCTGCCATGGAAACTGATTTGGCAACACTCTCGTGGCCTCAGTGGATGGCAAGGGCAGACCTCACAATGACTCTTAGTGAAAATAAAAGCCCTTGGACAGGTCACCAGAAGCTGGAAACAACTGAGCCAACATGATGCTGAGACTCTGGGAGACCCGGGTTCGAATCCCTGCAGATATACCCTTAAATGTGCTACAAGATCCCTTTTGTGGTCCTAGAAATTAGTGTTGTAGTTCAACCAGAGGCTGAAGATGAGGGGATTGTGTTATCTGAGGTTGTGAGGACTGATGGGCCTTCCAGTGAGGGAAATGAAAGGATTTTATATCAGGATTCTGCTTGGGAGAACAGGTCTGTGCTTAATGAAAGTGAAACAGCTACAGAGCAGAGCAGACAGGGAGATGCTCTGATCTGGCATCAGTTGATAGGGAGGACCTTTTTCCAGGTCGTTCCTTAGCAACGCCAGATAAGGAGCCGGAAGGGAGAGATCTTTCCCCTGGGAACACGCCTGAAGTTAGTAAAAGTTGGAAACTCGGTCTCCAGGAGAAGGGAGCCAAATTAAGGAGGTCACAGAGAATTCTTGAGAAACAATAGGGTGGAAAACCAAAACAACAGAGCAGATGCCAAAGGTGTGACTTCCTGGCTTTGTGGGGGCCTTAAATTAAGGGACCCACTCTGGACCTTCTACAGATATATAAACCTCATTAGCCTAGTTTCCAATATACCTCACAACCTCTGAGGATGCCCACCACAGATGGGGGTGAAATGTTAGGAGAGAATGCTTCTGGAACATAGCCATACAGCCCGAAAAACTCACAGCAACCCAATTAAGGGACTGTTTACTTGAAGGTCAGACTAGGCAATGCTGCATTATTGTGCGGATCTTGGATCTTGTTTCACATCAATATCTAAGATCTTTGGGAAAGTTTGAAACTTATGTTTATGGAGTCATGATTAAATGAAGTTCCCATATTCCTTATGGATTTATGTCTATGTTTGATTCCTGGCTTTATGATATACCTTGCCCTTTTCAAACAGAACATTGCTGCCTGGACTATTGCTTTTGAATGCCTTTTTCCTATTGCTTTTTTTTGGGGACATTCCTTTTTATCTTACCTTTTGCCTTTTGGCCTTTTGATATTTTCTTTTCTGAATAAACTGTTTAGTAAGTATTATTGGACTCCTGTGTGGTGTTGACTGCAAAGGGGAATCCAGGCTAGAGTGCATAGTGAGAAGGTCTGGCGGCACCCTCTGATCCCATGTTTTCTTGCTCTTTCTTTGCTTCCTAGTGCTCCGGTGCCTGGGCATCCCCACCCGCGTGGTCACCAACTTCGAGTCTGCCCACGACACCAACAGCAACTTGATCATAGAGCGATACATGGACCAAAATGGGAAGAGGCAGCCGGGCAGCCGGGACTCCATCTGGTGAGTGGACTCTGACCCCAAAGGTCTCCCCTGGGCAACCATAAGTGCATCTATACTGCAGAATGGGTGCAGTTTGACACCACATTAAGAAGGTCTTTCATTCGTGAGGTCGCCATAAGTCAAAGTCGATTTGACAGGGTGAAACTATACTATGTCTATCCTCTTATCCCCAACTCACCATGTAGTTGGCAAATATCCCCATGGACATATAGGGTGCATCTATTTTATTTATTTACTAGCTTGGGGTCCCGGCGGTGCCCGGGTTATTAGTAGCGGACATTGAGTTGTTTTGGATATTATGAATGGGCCCATTGATGCAGATCTATGGCCGATGGGGTTTGCAGTAGTTTCTGGATGGGGCTGAAGGTACTGGAAATCCCATCGTCTGTGGTCAATCCTCCCAAAAACCTCAGCAGTATATATGAAGAGTCATGGGGGTCTGTGCCATCTTTGGTACAGATACATGACTGAGGGGGTTAGGAATAGTCTCTGGATGTGGGTGAAGGTACTTGTCTTCCAAGCTTGGTCCTAGTCTGTCATTGGTGGGGGTTGTGTGGTCTGTAAATCAGGTGATGGTACTGCAAATTCCTTCGTCCGTGGTCCATCCTTGTCCAAACTGCTCCAGATGCATCTTTTATGGGGGGTTGCAGTGGTCTGTGGTAGTCAGATTCCAGGGCGAAAGTATACACTGCCGCATACATACATACATACATACATACATACATACAAACATACATACCCACAAACACTGACTTTTATTACTATATACCTGGTTGGGTACCTGGCGATGCCCGGGTTATTTGAAAAGGGATTTTAATTTTTTTTAATGAATTATCCCATTAATAAAATGCATAAGGTTGTAGATGGACAACATCCACAACATCCTGTGGCGCAGGCTGGTGAGCAGCCTGCTGCAATAAATCACTTTGACCATGAGGTCATGAGTTCGAGGCCATCCCGTGGCGGGGTGAGAACCGTCAATTAAAAATAATAGCCCCTGCTCATTGCTGACCTAGCAACCCGAAAGATAGTTGCATCTATCAAGTAGGAAATAAGGTACCACTTATAAAGTAGGGAGGCAAATTTAACTAATTTATGACGTTGGAATGAGGAAGTGCCGTCACAGTGGACGATGTCTCGGTTCTGTGTGTATATGGGCATTGAATGTTAGCCCTATATGTATATAATGTGATCCGCCCTGAGTCCCCTTCAGGGTGAGAAGGGTGGAATATAAATACCGTAAATAAATAAATAAATAAATAATGTTGCCTAAGTACCTGATGTTGCCTGGGTTCATTTGGTAAGGATATATATTATAGGCATTTTTGGATTTTGGATTTTAAGAATAAAGCTATTAGAAAATGCATAACCATATAAACAGAACCATTTATATATATATAAACAGATCACATTATAGGGCAAACATTCAATGCCCATATACACACAGAACCGAGACAGAGACAGACGCAGAGGCAATTTAACCTTCTCCTGAGGGGATGTTCGATTCTGGCCACAGGGGGGAACAGCTGCTTCATCATCCACTGTGACAGCACTTCCTCATTCCAACGTCGTAAATTAGTTAAATTTGCCTCCCCACTTTATAAGTGGTACCTTATTTCCTACTTGATGTGGTGCTACAGTAGAGTCTCACTTATCCAACATAAATGGGCCGGCAGAATGTTGGATAAGCGAATATGTTCGATAATAAGGAAGGATGAAGGAAAAGCCTATTAAACATCAAATTAGGTTATGATTTTACAAATGAAGTTGGATTCCAAGTTTAGAAGTCTATCACGATGCGTTTCAAATCCAAAGATTATTGGAAATACAGTATACTAAAAAAAAATGGGCAAATATGGAGAAGATAATAAATAATACTAAAGAAAAAGAAATAATATTTAGGGAATGGAGTAGGAGAGAAGAAGCAGAATTTAAGGAACCTTTTAAAGGAACAATAAAAGTGTGGAAAAAAAGAAAGAAGAAGCTAAGTCCAGGCAATGAGAATAAGATGGCAACTATATGGCAAATTAATTACAGTAACAACGAAATTATAGGCAGAACATTGAGATCAATTGAAAGTAGAGGGAAAAGGTTAGTGGAGGATTTGTACACAATAGATGGAGACCCTGTAGAACAAAAAGAAATTCAGAATTGGATAGGATCAGGGAATTGGATTCAAAGCTGGGCTATAAGACAGGAAATTTTTAGATTGAGAGAAAAAATTAGAGAACAGGACAGTCCATTTGAGAAGGCGATTAGGAAATGTTTGAGAGAGGAAAAGAAGGTGGCAGGAGATCTGTATGAACAAATTATAACGGTAAAAGAAGAAATAGTAGAGGAAATTTTCCAAACATGGAGAATGGACATGGAAATTGAGAGGGAAGATATACAAAGGGAAATAAGTAATATAGCAAAAGAAAAGTACAATGTATTAAGGGAAGCAAGAAGGAAAATGTTACAAAAATGGTACAGAACTCCTGCACAACTTTCACGGTTTTTACCAGGGATGAAAGATAGGTGTTGGCACGGTTGTGAACAAAGAGGGGTGTTCAATCATATGATATGGGAGTGCGATCGGGTGCAAGAATACTGGAGAATGATTGAAGGAGAAATCAATAGAATGCTAAATCTACAAATAGTAATAGTTAATAGAAATGTACTACATGCAAGGATAACAGAAGTGAAGAATATACAAAAAGAAAAAATGATTGACAAATTAATAGCATGTGCACAAATTGTTTTAGTGAGCGGTTGGAAAGATAAAACAAAATGGACTCTGACGAATTGGTATAAGTATATAATTGATATGTTAAATGTAGAAATCACAAATTGCAAATGGAATAATATAGATAAAATTGAAAATATTGCAATAATCAAGGGGATGTGGGAACCAGTTAAGAACTATTTAGAGAATGTACTAAGATGTGGAGTGGAAAAATTAAGATTGAGATTGATATTTCAAATGTAACTTCTGTAGTTTGTTGTATAAAGTGTATGTACAAGGAGGGGAGGGTGGGAGGGTGGGAGTGGGATAAGATGACAAAACAACAATAAAAAAAAATGATTTTACAAATGAAGCACCCAAACATCATGTTAGACAACACATTTGGCAGAAAAAGTAGTTCAATACGCAGTAATGCTATGTAGTAATTACTGTATTTACAAATTTGGCACCAAAATATCACGATGTATTGAAAACATTGACTACAAAAATGCGTTGGATAATCCAGAACGTTGGATAAGCGAATGTTGGATAAGCCCAAGATCAACCTATTAAGCATGAAAAGGCATCGTTAAAAAGATAATAACGATGTTGTCTGCTCTCTTTTGAAGAAAGTAGGGCCTTACAAAGAAGATGAAAGCTGCCTTCTTTTGAGGCAAGATGGCGTCCTTCTTTTAGGCCTAGGAGCATGGGGCCAGCCTGGAAGGCCTTAAACATGTCAGCAGAGGAGCCCAGTGGTGGTTGGGTAAGGTGGGGGGGGGGGGAGGGGATAAAAGTTTTCATAATGACAGCAAAGATTAAAAAGATAGTCATTTTTTCTCTTCAGAAAAAATGGAGCAATCGTGAGGAGGCAAAATGGCCCCCTCCTTTGGGCCTAGCCAGGCCTAGCAGCCTGCAAAGGCCTTGACCTGTCAGTAGAATCGCTGAAGGGGGGTGAGGTGAGGGGGTAGAAGTTTTCATAAACATACCCGCAACCATTGTTGAAAAGGAAGCATTAAAACATAATTATTTTCCATCATTAGTTGGATTCAGAATGCTGTGAATGTGTGAGTGAACTGTAATTCTTAGAACCAAAGTTTTTTATTATCAATATGACAGTTGGGCATGTTGGGTCTATGTGGTCCAGATCCGTTGTCAGTGGGTTCATGGGTTGTAGGGGTGATGTGTGTCAAGTTTGGTCCAGCTCCGGCCTTCCTGATGGTCCCAGTGGTGTTTTGGATTACAGAAGTGTAGGTTGAGGCTGTTAACTGTCCCAAAGCTAGCGTCGTTCTGAGGAGATAAGTAGACCGAACGAAGCCAGTTGGTAGTAGTTTTTCCCTCAGCGATCCCAGTGGCCTGTGAAAGTGGCGGCCAATCAGAACTGGCCCATATTCCGACCGGCCAATCAGAAAGCTGATCCATATTCCGCCAGGCCAATCAAAACGCGAGCACATATTCCGCCAGGCCAATCAAAACGCTGATACATACTCCGATACAAACATTCACTTTTATTATATATATAGATTTACAGCATTTATATTCCGCCCTTCTCACCCCAAAGGAGACTCAGGGCGGATCACATTACACATATAGGCAAACATTCAATGCCTTTTAACATAGAACAAAGACAAACAAACATAGGCTCAGAGCGGGCCTTGAACTCATGACCTCCTGGTCAGAGTGATTCATTGCAGTGATTCATTGCAGCTGCTCTCCAGCCTGCGCCACAGCCCGAGCTGTAAAATGGATGCACTTTAACTCTACTTTTGCTACCATGAATCAATGCTATGGAATTCAGGGAGTAGTGGTCTGGGGAGATACCAACTAAGGCCAGGATTTACTGCTATGCCAACCTAATGTCTATACTTTTATTAATGTTTTATGTTTTGGATATACAGTAGAGTCTCACTTATCCAACATAAATGGGCCGGCAGAATGTTGGATAAGCGAATATGTTGGATAATAAGGAGGGATTAAGGAAAAGCCTATTAAATATCAAATTAGGTTATGATTTTACAAATTAAGCACCAAAACATCATGTTATACAACAAATTTGACAGAAAAAGTAGTTCAATACGCAGTAATGCTATGTAGTAATTACTGTATTTACGAATTTAGCACCAAAATATCACGATGTATTGAAAACATTGACTACAAAAATGCGTTAGATAATCCAGAACGTTGGATAAGTGAGTGTTGGATAAGTGAGACTCTACTGTATTGAGTTCCATTATCAGGAGAAAGGCAAGATATAAATGGGAATAATGATGATGATGATGATGCTGACACTTGGTCATCTGTGCCTTCTTCTTTCCCATGATTTCTACAGGAATTATCACTGCTGGGTCGAATCTTGGATGGGACGTCCAGATCTTGCAGCAGGGTATGATGGGTGGCAGGCTTTGGACCCAACTCCCCAGGAGAAAAGCGAAGGTAACAGGTCATTTATATGCCTAGGAAAACTGAGACTCCCTTGGGGTCTCCTCACACACAATTCACCAGAATCTGTACAGTGGTCTCTTCACATTTATGGATTTACCTTTTGCAGATTTGATTATATTCTCTCTAGGAATCTCTAGGTCCTTTAGTGCAACTCTGCGATCAATATCCATTGGACTGTGAGATGTAATGACATCTATCTCCATCATCACCAGCTAACATGAAGCTTGGGCAGTCTTATACAGGGAAATATAGTCGGCTGGATCCATTTCTGGAGGTCTTTCCCTCCATCACATTTCAAAAATGCCCCAAAACTCCATCGCACTGGACGGTGAAGTGGCATAACAATATCTACCTCTATCATCTAAAATTGTTATGAAACTTGGTTGGTCTCACGCAGAAAAACATGGGCTTCCAAATCCATTTCTGGAGATTTTTCCCCATCTTTCTTTGATAGTGGTTCAGAACTTCCATTTCATTGACCTGAGAGATAGTATAGCAATCCTCACCTCCATCATCTTCAGCTAGCATAGACTTGTAAGCCAGTATATCTCTAGGGTGCCAGTTTGGTCAAGACTGCCACTGTTCCATTCTTTGCATGGGGAATGTTCCATTCTCCAGGTAGAAAGGAAGAAGTTCTTACCGCTACAAGATGGTCATCTCAGCTTGAGGACATCTTTGTAAGTTCTCATTTTGACAAATGACCATCTGTGGAGGCAGGATGGTCAGATATCTATGGGGTTACTTTGGACCTCCATGCTGTAATTTTAGCTAAATGCCTCCAAAGCACTCACATTCCTTCACTGTACTGGTTTCTCCACCTGTTGACCACTCTTTTTCTGCTGGGCAGGTGTTTTCTGCTGCGGACCAGCACCCGTCAAAGCCATCAAAGAGGGAGACCTTCATGTCAAGTATGACGTCCCCTTTGTCTTCGCTGAGGTCAATGCTGATGTGGTGAATTTTGTGCTCCAGGATGATATGTCCTGGAAGAAGACCACCTACACCAGCCTGGTGGGCATGAAGATCAGCACCAAGAGTGTGGGCAGTGACACCAGGGAGGACATCACCCATCACTACAAGTACCCCGAAGGTGTGTAGAGCTTCTTACAGAAGTACTATGGAGTGTGTATGTGTTGGTGATGGGCAGCAAAGGGTGGGAGAAGATCTCAGGAACCTCCAGGTTTTGTTTGTGTAAATAGGTGTCTTCAAGCAGCATGTTAACTTATAGTAGCAGTCCTTTTGGGCTTGTGAAAAATTCTTCTTTTTGGACTGCCTGTCTCTGGATCCCTCAGAGAACATAGCATAACTGGCCAGGGATTCTGGGTGTGATGGAACAAAAAGTCACCTATAGTCCATTTCTGCCTGTTGACCATAGAATCTTACTGGAGGCCTTGAGGTTTCTTGGAGATGAAGTTCTCTCTAGGCATCTGTAGCATGACTCTACAGTCAACTTCTGCTGGAGGTTGACCACAGAATTGCATTGGAAGATCCAAAATTCGTAGAGAGATGATTTTAATCAAATCCATCCAAGTCAACCTGGTGGCCAGCTATCATTCAGTTTGCCCCAGGACCAGCATTCACTGAGAGATTTGGGTTCATAAAGCCCTGGCCTAGTAGCCCTGTGATGTTCTGGGTTCCTGGGCATGTGACGTGTGCTGATGGCGAGTGACTTCAGGCACAAATGCTTCCCTTTGGCAGGATCGAGGGAAGAGCGAGCCGTCTTTGCAAAGGCCCTGCACCGCAAAGACCCAGCACCAGCGAAGGGAGGACTGAAGGTCAGGATCAAAGCCTCCGAGGGCATCAACAATGGCTGTGACTTCAAAGTCTTCGCTGTCCTCGTCAACAACACGGCAGAGGAGCACCGGTGCCGCCTGAGGTTTGGCACTCATGTCATCAGCTACAATGGGGCGCTGGGTCCCGAAATCAGTTTCAAAGACCTGCGTAACATCACGCTGGAGCCATATGCCAGTGAGCATCGAGTTTTTGTGTCATTTCCTCTCCTTTTGTCATTTCATCAGGTGAAGACCCAGAAGAAGAGCATGGCTGTGAGATCACGTACACTCAACTAATAGTTGGACACCACTGTAACTGCCACGACTCAGTAATCCAGTTCCAGTCTACTAAAATAAGAAGGTGGCTGGAATAACTGGTGGTGTCTCCTTTTCTGAGTTTTTAAAAATATAATCTGGATGTCTATCTGTCCAGAGGGCTTAGATGGTGTCTTTCTGCATGGTAGGAGGGTCGCATGGTCCTCTTTCATGGCAGAATGGGGTGAAGTTTGATGGCCTCTGGAATACTCTTCCAACTTTAGTTTTGAATGGTTCTTTGACTTCGTGCAATGATGTCTGAAAACTGCTTGCAGAACCCTTGCAGTTCTTGGCTCCTCTCACTGTTGGCTCTTCTCTCTTTTATGCCTCTGCTGTTGCTGGTTTGTACCTCCAAGGCTTTCCTTTGGCTTTTTGTTTGTTTTACCAGCTGTTTTTCAGTTGTTGTTCTTCTGTTTGGTGCTGTTAGTATCTGGTGTTCATTAAAGCTTTCAGTCCTTTATCAAAGCTGGCTCTTCAAATGTCCTGGGCACAACTGGATCTCTTCACAATAAGAGAGTTTGTGGTACTGGACTCCAATGCTCTTGCCCTGGAGATCTTCAAGACCTGAGTTGCAATGCAGCCTCCCTGCCTCATAGCATGAACGTCTGAACAAGGATCCCA